>NC_047030.1:9621115-9921115 GCF_902652985.1 Pecten maximus | reverse complement strand
CTACCGGAAACATATACCAGTTTAGTGTAAACATACATTTATATATACATAACCGATCGAGAAAGTATATGTAATCATTGCAGATTACGTTTGCATCATCGAGATAAGAGTTACATAAAGTAGGTCAGCGTAATTCTAAACGAAGATAAATTTTCCATGTACTACAGCCAATGATAATTCAATTACTGCAAAAGTAGCATGTCCATTGTCCACATCGATCGTACTGACAGACTTTCTAATGTGATTCTGCTGAGTGAAGCGCCAATATGGTGCCGGCGGTCTGGCCAGACTTGACTGTACTACTGAGAAACAATCGGTTGTCTGAAGCCATTGTGAAAGATGTGATTTACCCTGCCACGTATGATACCTGTATATATATGGTGGCCTATTTGATGTTGTTTCTGTTTTAACCATTTTTTTCAACCATTTTAATATCTGCATGGTTGATTTTGCTTCTGCTTTAAGTGCTATTGCCATTTGCTGAGCCTAATATCCATATCGCAATTATATACGTCTATAAAATTGTATGAAAGACTCACAATAGATCCGTACAATACGACAAGAAGAACAGACACGGTACATACGAACGAACATATCCCATTATGATATATAAAACTGCATCATATAACGGTTTCATTCCCTGTTGACTTGTCGTTGATGATAGCGACCAAAATCGGTGAATTCAGACGTTTATTAGGCAGGGGATATTTTAACCGAAAGATATCTTTAAACAATTTGGTAGGTGTTTTAGGTACAATAGGGAGTCAGTGATATTATCTTTTTTAACCAGGATATTTACCAATGATTTACCTGTGTTTTACCTGTGATTTTCCTGTGATTTACCTGTGTTTTACATGGCAGATTTCAAACTTAAAGTGAGCATGTACAGTTCATTGTTGTAGTAAAAAAGGAATTCTGCTTCTATTTTGAAAATTGTTATAATTTAAGGAACACATCTGTATTACTTTTTATACCCGACTTAACAGTCACTGTTAGAGTTAAACGGTAATTACCGACGACATGCGTTTTATCATCAAAAACAAATAAACATGTTAGAAATTAAAACATGTGCAATCCTAAAAAAAACAAAAACAACAACAACAAAAACAAAAACAAAAAAACACATTTTGAATTACTCTCTCCCTTGGCGAAGGACATACTATAATATCGAGCACCGAGCTTGAACATACATTTTTTCCTGATTGATCGAAATTATAGATTATTCGTTCATCTACGATACACTGTAATACAAGACCTAACAATACCCCGTGAGAGTTCATCTCAGCATGACCTTTGACCTTCAGATTTACATGTAAGTCAATGAAAATTGTCAACGACGACATTAATCAACCAATGACAAAGGGTCTCATACGAGCTTTCGGTTGCGTCTCCTAAGCATTTACATCTCAATTCAGCGCCTTTTTTTAAATACTTAAAGTTTCACAAACATTATTGGTAGACTATCTTTATAGCCACGGTAATAAAAAAAAATGATAATTCTCCGGACGTTACATTGAAAGAAAAGTAAACGATTATACGTTGTCTTGTCGATAGGCCGGATTTGTTGCCAACTGGATTGCAAAAATCGTTACTGTATACATTATTCTCTTTCAAACTATTTTGTCACGACGCTGTTGCCTTCACTGTCTAATTTTCGTACGATTAAAGGAAAAAAACAAAGGCAGCACACGTTTGTAAAACTATAAATTCGTTACGGTGTTCTCCGTGAGCCGGAGTGGGCGTAGACATATTATTTACCGTTGCCATACCTCGGGAAGTATTTATACTTCCGAAGAATGAAATCACACCGGAAATGTCATAGGCGACGCGTTGATTGGCTGAGCTCAAAGGTCATGCTGAGATGACCTCCTACGGGTATTGTTTGATATTGTATTTAAGTGTATCGTAGAGGAGTGGAAATTACAAGTACAATTTAGATTAGATTGAATCACCAACAGTCAAGCTATACAAAGGCAAAAACTCTGTATACAATCATGTTGCATCAGATCACAATGTTAGGTTTTAAGATACAAACGCAAGCTTTTATAACAGAAAAATCAACAATCACTCCCAACTGACTTGTTTTATATTGTGTATACTTATACTGTGAAAAACATAATCAACCTCTATTTCAAATGCTGCAAGTATTTAAATCTTCACCTCCACAATGTATCATTTACGACAAGTGTGGTTGATGTTTTGTAAATATATTTGGTAAGCATGGTATGATGGTCTTTAATAACTCACTGTAATGAATGCATCCACAGAAGCATAATGTGAGGGCTGGTTGATATGATGTGAGCTTCATATTGAAAGATTAGAAATTTTACCGGACGTATTGTATTATTTTTCAACATAATCCCCTTCAGTCTCTATACACTGACTTTTGCCAGCGGTGTTTAAGGACCTCAATGCCAATTATATATATATGTATATCTCCTTTTCTTGGCTGTTCAGAAAGTCATCCACTGCATGTATGACGTCATCATCGGATTGAAGGTGGGTGCCTGAAATAGTTGTTTTCAGTCTTAGAAATAGATGAGGGTCTGAAGAAAGGAGATCAGGTGAATAAGGCGGAGGCTCAATCAATTTAAAGCCACAATCGTGAATGGCAGCCATGGCAATGACAGACGTGTTAACAGGAGCATTATCCTGATGGCATAACATACCTTTAGTGAACTTTCCGCGGCGCTTAAGTTTAATATTTTCCCTTAAATACCTCAGAAGTGAAACATAGAATGTGTCATTGATTGTTTGTCCCTTTTAGAGATAATCTATCAGCAGAATACAACCTGCATCCAAGAAAACCGAGGCCATAAACCTTCCCAGCTGATGGAACAGTGTTTGCCTTCTTTGACGGGGAGAGCTAGGGTGCTTCCATTGTTTGGATTGTTATTTGACCTCTGGGGTAAAACGATGGACCCATTTTTCATCCAGAGTGACAATCTTTTTTTAAGAAAGTTGGAAAATCCTACTTAAAAAGGTTAAGATGAGCACGCGATAACGTGCGCCTGGTAATCATCTGATCAACTGTCAGAGGTTTTGGTACCTATCGGGCCGAAAGCTTACTCATTGCAAAACCTCGATCAGAATGGAATTTACTCTTTCACGTGAAATGCCAACTCTCTGGCTACATATATTTCTGTGACTCGCCTGTCAGTCATAACATGAACTTTATTGACCATTTCTGGGGTCGCAAAATTGACAGGCCTTCCAGGACCGGGGTCTTTCTCAAGGCCCTTTCGACCGCGGTTAAATTCCGCCACCCACCTTTTCCCTTTAACATATGAAGGGGCATCTTTCTCTCTTGTGTTGCTACCATATCATTATGGATATCATTTCATGTAGAAGTTAAACCTTTTTATGCAAATATTGGACCACTGCTCTTCCACCGATTTTGTCCATTTTGCAAAGACCGCTTGTCTTGTTTATTTTAGAGTGCTACCTCGTCGATATCAACTAACCAAATGAGACCAGTCCATTGGTACACGGCACCATGTAGTCAGAGGATAGTAGGACCTAACAAGATCTTCCTTGAGTACCTCCTTCAATACGAGGCTCACAACATCTTCCCTCGTTAAGTAGCCTGACGTACAGAGTCGTTTTCAACCTCCATATCAATAATTTCGGGTTAGTTCAAGTAAATGTGATACAGTCAACACACAAGATGATTTGGGACAAACTTCCGTTATCTAGACTGAGGACCCTATAAGTAAATGCATATCTAATATTTGAATTAAAGGCAATGTATAGAACACACATTTATAAATATGAACCGTTAAGAACGTTTTGAACCTGTTGTAAAAAGGCAGCATTAACATGAATCTGTATGACCTACAAGTTCCTCAGTGAATTTTCATATTAATTTTAGCCAACACCAATTCCCTCAGAAATCCTACATCAAAATCGCTAATCGCTACAGATACCACATCCATGTATACAATGATTCTGTCAAGGGACCTACACCTCCTCTACTCATACAATGGTTTCTACAATGAATTCCTTCTTCCTCTCTCTATATAGGGTTTTTCTCAAGCAACCTTCACCTCCTCTATTTATACAGGGATTCCCTCAATGAATCTTCACCTCCTCTATTTATAAAGGGAATCCCTCAATGAACCTTCAACTCCTCTATTTATACAATGGTTCCTACAATGAATCCCCTCTTCCTCTCTACTTATAGGGTTCCTCAAGCAACTTCCGCCTCCTCTATTTATACAGGGAATCCCTCAATGAACCTTCACCTCCTCTGTTTATACAGGGATTCCCTCAATGAACCTTCACCTTCTCTATTTATACAGGGATTCCCTCAATGAACCTCCGTCTCCTCTATTTATACAGGGAATCCCTCAATGAACCTCCACCTCCTCTATTTATACAGGGAATCCCTCAATGAACCTTCACCTCCTCTATTTATACAGGGAATCCCTCAATGAACCTTCACCTCCTCTGTTTATACAGGGATTCCCTCAATGAACCTTCACCTCCACTATTTATACAGGGATTCCCTCAATGAACCTCCACCTCCTCTATTTATACAGGGAATCCCTCAATGAACCTCCACCTCCTCTATTTATACAGGGATTCCCTCAATGAACCTCCACCTCCCCTATTTATACAGGAATCCCTCAATGAACTTCCACCTCCTCTATTTATACAGGGAATCCCTCAATGAACCACCGCATCCTCTATTTATAGAGGGATTTCCTCAATGAACCTGCACTTCCACTTTTTATACAGAGATTTCCTCAATGAACCTACATCTATTTATACTGGGATTCTCAAGACTCTATTTATACAGGGACCCCCACCTCCTCGATTGAAAAGGGATTTCCTCAGGGAACCTGCACCTCCTCCATTTATACAGGGATTCCCTCAAAGTTGACTCCATTGGGGAACACCTCCATATCCCAGGATGTACCTCATGTACTTTCTATACATATTTTACGGTGATTCGTCCAGGTAATCAATACCTAAACATGTATTCCCTATCTATGCATACTCTACAGTATTCCTATATACACATACTAAGTATTTCGCATTCTCATTACCTGTTTCATTATTTGACAATATTTGTATCGTTCTGTTACGTTATTTGTTTTATTACTTCATATTATTCCGATCATTTGTTTCATTATTTTACATCTTTTGCTTAATATTTTACACCATTTCTTTCATATTTTAATTTATTTGTATCGTTAATTTACATTTTCTGTTAAGTATTTCAATTATTTATTTCGTAACGTTACATCATTTATTTCGATATTTAATCTTTTTTTCTTTTCTTTTTTTTCTTCATTTTATTCTATCTCATTTCCCATAAACATGTTTTTCTTGTACATAATGCAGTCACATTTTGACTTGTTATCATAATATACTGTTCAACTTCACTGGCTGAATCACATTTTGACCGGTTTCAAATCACAGTGCAGGTTGGCAGTTTGACTATTTGCAAATGTAGGTTTAGTTTTTCACGCGTAGGCCGACTATATTAAGTTAGAATATATTCATAAATGTATCGTACGACATGTGTAGTCTCTGACCAACTGTACAAACATCAGCCTCAAACGATACTGTATAAGGATTATTTTCGGTTCGGTTTTAATTGGCTCCTCTCAAGCCAGTAATGAAAACAGACATTCGTGACGACACCTCCAGTCCACCGTAATAAAATATAGATAGGGATGGGGTTGGTAACTCTCGGGCGTCGGACAATTTGTCACGCCCTTAGGATGAAAATATCTGCAGTTCGAGGAAGCATGGCGCTGTTTAATCGCTCCCGGGTGACACTAGTCTACGACATCGCTGACACAACTTCTGTCAGTTTTTACTACTTGGACGGAAACATTATTCACGAGAACGATAATGTAATATAATGTCTTATATCGATCAGAGAGATTTATAGACGAAAGATATATAGTTTGATAGTTAAAAACCATCATAGTCTACATATATATACATTCTACATGTATCCAATATGACGGTTCAGTGAACGATGGTCAGCAGACAATGCCTGACCAAGTGTTTCGTCATAACGGCTACCGAGTAATAACAACAGTCCATCAACTTCTATGTGTAGTAATGATAAATACCATAAATTCTATATCATGGTAAAAGTACGAAGAAAAATTGTGATAAATAACACCGCTAATAGTACAAGGCGATTGGACAAACAGGCGTGAAGATTGATGGCCAGCAATGTCCCTCTCCACGTCAAACCGTGTGATGAGTTAGCGGTAGTGGACACTGGACACTTCTAATTTTCTAATAATATTTAAACAAAATACGGTGAACATTTCTATGATTATTGGCCTCCATCGTTTGTCAATATTATCGTTATACCATTCACAGAGTGGAAAGAAGGGAAATAACTCTATTAGATCGCAATTATTTCTACCTCCGATTTGAAAACACGGGAGAATAACGAGGGGAGCTGAACCTGGATACGTTGTAAACAAAGATCAAGGCTAACGGTTGATTTCACGTTCTTTATAGGTATAAATTAGACTAGCCACCAGTCTCTAAATTATTATTTTGCTAAGAACTGTTATGCTAAATGTTAATACTAGTGTCTCCCCCTAGCTTAAAACTAATCAAACTGGTCAAATCTGGAAAAGCACTACCTGGATATTTTTTACATGATTTGACTATTTTGCTCTTAACATGTCAATTTGACCGCAAAATGTTGACTTGAAATTGACCTGAATTTGACCTGAATTAACATGGAAACATTTTGCCTGTGTACAGAAAGGTCAAGTCCATATACATTACCATGACTGTGTTGATTTGATCCAATGATTAGTGACTTTATCCAGTGATCCAGTGGTTAGAGTATTGCCTGGGGTAGTTTTATTACACTGGACTCCCGCAGGGAGGGAGGGGGGGGGGGGGGGGGGGGGGGGGGGGGGGGCTATTTTACTGTGTAGTCCAGGTTACTCTTTGCTGGACACTGCAGGGTCAGTGAAAACACTGGCCCCTATCTCTAGATAATTGAAATCAAAAATGAAATTGAGCTATCACTAAATATGCAACCTAACAAAGAAAAAGTTATCAAAGTGTTCTAGTCTGGTAAAGATGTTATGTTTAGTGTGTTTGTTAGATGAAATGCGATTTATTGATAAAACAAGTTATTTAAAAGAAATCTCAAATATCAAATATGTTACATGCTTGTGTGAAACTTTAGACATAACTGATTGACTAAACATTATATTACATAAAGAGGTTACACAACCAGTGTTTGTTGTAAAATGGTATTTCTTTCACTCTTTTTTTAAAATAAAGTAACATGTGCATTAAAATAACAACTCATATACATATACAATGTCACCATTATTAAAGCGTATGATGAATTGATTACTGTGATCACTCTTTAACTAAATTGGCTAAAAGTCTCAAAAATATTTGGTTATCAGACAATTGGAAGAAAATTTGAAAAGCTAAGGTAAGCCCTATTATAACACTGTATATTCCTACATATTAGCATAACAATTACAATGCTGTGTAGATACTGCAATTACATAGAGAATACATGGTCAGTGTCTTAAAATATAAGCTGTATGTTGGCGAGGGTAAAGAAAGCTTTCTGCTTTCTGTCCCGAGCCAAAAATACAGCTTATATTTTAACACACTGACCATGTATTCTATTTATCCTGCAACAATAAAAAAAATAATCATCAAAAATAATCATTTTGAAGTGAAACGGTGTTAAAAATGACAGAAATATGTTCGCCTTTTAAACGTGGTTTCACTTTGAAGTAGGTCAGTCGAATTGACGCACGTGCTAAGATTCCAAAATACAGCTGTTTTCCGTCACTACCGTATACAGCAAAGATATATACGGTGGGTGTATTCCGACAATGCGGTGACAGTTGCAGGATAAAAACTTATGCATAGCTATCAAGTTCGATTGAAAAAATAAAGAAATTATATTGCAGTGTACAGTACAGACTATTTAAATGTGTTTGTATTTATAGTATTAGCGGCTGCTGTCATATTTGATAGCCGCTGTTTATTTGGAAAGGTCACTATGTTGTATTGTGATACATAATATTTTGTTATTGGCAGAAGTCTGTCTTCGTATGAGAATTATGTCCCTTTGTTAGTTCCAAACTCTTTTCTATAGAGGCATGCCACTCGATAGTCCCTGATGACAGAATCATGGTAAGCAGTCTTGAGAATTGGAGAGAACATTTTTATCAATTCATCGTATTAATTACAAGATATTTTCCCTCCCATACATGCCCGGTTATTGTATAATAATTGACGAGTTCTCGGCTGCTTTTGTGTTTATTTTGTTTTATTTTGCAGAACCACAATTCATGTACAGTCAGTTCGGAGGAATATAAACATCATCCATGCTTTGATATGCTGTTGCCTCTTCAGGTTACAACTAGTAATTTTATTTGACTCGTACATTTGTATCTTCTAAACAGCGCGCGGCAATCTTTACTTCAGTAATATGATTGCAGAACTGATGACGAAAACGAAGAAAGTTTTTTATGAGATGCTTAATGATGACTGAACTTTACATTCAGAAATGATGAATAAATGGTGATTTTTTTTTGCATATCCTTTCACCAATAATACATCACATTGGTAAAGCAGAAAGCCCACGAATACAGTACACTTTTTGTCATTATATTTCATGTTTAGGTCTCTCAACTTCGAACCAATTCTGATTGTTTCGTTGATGGTGATAGAATAATTGACACTAACGTTTGATGAACTTTGATCCATCTGAATAAAACTATGTCAGTATTTGTGAGAACTCCGAACTATTACACACAGAATGGTCAGAAATAGACGTAGACATGTATTTATCATAGACCTAATTATTGTAACTTCAGTCCATTAATTAAAAACGTCAAATAACTTGCTAACTTTTAAGTGAAATGGTTACTTATTTATTAGTTTATAACAGGCGTAATGTCTCAAAATATAAAAATTATAAATAGAATTGAGCTTTGTAAAAACATAGGGACTGGTGATGGTCAACAGGGGTGAATGTAATAGTCATCAGATAATTAGCCAATGAGGGTCGTAATTTTCCGAAGGCGAGACTAATTATCCTGCTGGGATTGTGGCAGACCTGAGTATCAAATTACAAACTTCATCCCCATTAAAACAGTCTCTAGAATGAGACATATCCTAGAGACCATAATCATTAAGCTCAATCTTATCTATGATTTTAATATTCCAAAGGGAGGGAACCAGTGTAGATTCAAACATATTCTAGAGAGCAATATAGGTATATTTTAAATTTATGATTATTATTTAAGATTTTGAGGAGTTTAATTATGCTGGGAGACTTAGTACATGTAATATGGTAAAACGTTATTTTAGATAAAGAAAGATATACAATGAATTTATCGGGACCAAATTACTTGTGTATTTGACCGGTTGTCCATTGTATGTATATATGTTTATGTAATTAGCAGTAGATAAAGATATCATTGTTAATTTCTTGAACTGTTTTATAAATCAGTATTTAATTGACATTTTTAAACACGCGCCTTTGTTTCTTTCTAATATGGTATCAAGGCTAGGATATTTAATTTCTACTATCAATTTCAAATTAAAAAAACAACAACAAATAAACCAAATATAAACTGTTCTTACTAGATTCCAAAGCTCGTGCATAAAATATTCATAAAATCTTGCCATCAGTTGTGATATCAATTTAAGGTTTTAAAATTTATCGAACACAAAAGAGGCATAGGGGCTGAACAAAATTACGTAAAATCATCAATAATACTAAACTCAAAGACATTTCTTAACTCAAATGGAATTCCATAACTCAGTGACATTCATTTACTCAGTGGTATTTATTAACTCAATGACATTCCTTTACTCAGTGACATCCCTTTACTCAGTGACATTCCTTTACTCAGTGACATTACTTAACTCAGTGACATTCCTTAACTCAGTGGCATTCCTTAACTCAGTGACATTCCTTAACTCAGTGACATTCCTTAACTAAGTGACATTCCTTAACTCAGTGACATTCCTTAACTAAGTGACATTCCTTAACTCGGTGACATTCCTTAACTCGGTGACATTCCTTAACTCGGTGACATTACTTAACTCAGTGACATTTCTCACCTCAGTGACATTCATTTACTAAATTACATAGCTTAACTCAATGACATACCTACCTTAACTCAGTGACATTCCTTAACTCAGTGACATTCCTTAACTCAGTGACATTACTTAACTCAGTGACATTCCTTAACTCGGTGACATTCCTTAACTCAGTGACATTCCTTAACTCGGTGACATTCCTTAACTCAGTGACATTACTTAACTCAGTGACATTACTTAACTCAGTGACATTTCTCACCTCAGTGACATTCATTTACTAAATTACATAGCTTAACTCAATGACATACCTACCTTAACTCAGTGACATTCCTTAACTCAGTGACATTCCTTAACTCAGTGACATTCCTTAACTCGGTGACATTCCTTAACTCAGTGACATTACTTAACTCAGTGACATTCCTTAACTCAGTGACATTTCTCACCTCAGTGACATTCATTTACTAAATTACATAGCTTAACTCAATGACATACCTACCTTAACTCAGTGACATTCCTTAACTCAGTGACATTCCTTAACTCAGTGACATTACTTAACTCAGTGACATTTCTCACCTCAGTGACATTCATTTACTAAATTACATAGCTTAACTCAATGACATACCTACCTTAACTCAGTGACATTCCTTAACTCAGTGACATTCCTTAACTCAGTGACATTACTTAACTCAGTGACATTCCTTAACTCGGTGACATTCCTTAACTCAGTGACATTCCTTAACTCAGTGACATTTCTCACCTCAGTGACATACCTTAACTCGGTGACATTCCTTAACTCAGTGACATTCATTTACTAAATTACATAGCTTAACTCAGTGACATTCCTTAACTCAGTGTCATTCCATTTAAGCAATGAACAGCGGTTTTAATATTGTTATAGTCGATATGGCAGCAAGATGTACATGTATGGTGGGCAAATGGCATGGGAACCCGTTAGGGTTTCCATGCTATATTTGCCCACCATACATCTTGCTGCCATATCGACTATAACAACATTAAAACCGCTGTTCAATACTTATCTTTACATTGTCTTACCATTTCCGTCAACTTTGAAAAAAACTTAACCAACAAAAAATATCCCGCCTTTTTTAATATCACATGACCCACTGGGTGTTATAGCCTGAGGCACTGGGTGTTATAGGCGTATGGTGGCAACTGCCTCTTAGCATTGTGTCAATGGGGAAATTCGGAGCAAATGTAAATGTAACTCAGTGACATTCCTTAACTCAGTGACATATCTTAACTCAGTGATATTCCTTAACTTAATGACATACCTTAACTCAGTGACATACCTTAACTTAGTGACATTCTTTAACTCACCGACATACCTTAACTCAGTGACATTCCTTAACTAAGTGACATTCCTTAACTCAGTGACACACCTTCACTTAATGACATGCCTTAATTCAATAACATTTCTTAAGTCGATGATATTTCTTAACTCGGTGATCCCTTAACTTAAAATATTCCATAGGAATGCATTTCAGACCTGAATTAAGGTTCCTTTACTTAGATATATTTCCTTAAATTCTGTGTTGTGTTCCTATGGAAGCATTCGGGTTACGGAATTTTCTTAATTTGGAGAAAATTAATGATACCGAGGCTTGATGTTGAACATGATGAATTTTTAATTGTTATTTTCAATTGTTATCCACCCTTTAAACGATACACTTATAGATATAAACAAACACATCCACATTCAACAACATTTGGTTTGAATGTCTTCATCTTATCATATAATATTTCTCGATGACTTATGAAATCACACCAGGATGTTAACTTTTGTAATTATATGACGGTAAATCAGTTACTTATACAATAGCCAATGTGACTGCACGACCTACAAATGTACCAATACACGGCAAGATCTTGATGTAGCAGAGAGTATTTCATGGAACGAGGAAGCGCAGACCAAGATAGGATCGCAAGCCGACTGCCCGGAAGTTATTTAGCTGCAATGATTTAGCACTCCTGCCCTAGTTTCTTCAATTAAATAAAATATCTAAACTAAAAGTTTTCCTTCAGAAAGCACCATTGTATTTAAGGAAAAAAGTAAGGAACTTATTTTGAATACTGCAATGCTTTCCTGTGAAACAATTTTAAGTTTTACGACTCAATAATCTTTTACTTTAAAACAAGTGCGAAGAAAATGTATTGACATAAATGTAGTTGGCCTGAATGGAAGCAAAAGCCACTATCTATGTTTGGCTTTGAAGTTGCTTTCATTGCCTTTTAACTATTTTTCAAACGTATGTAAAACCATACGAAAGTACCACGTGACCCTTTGATACCGCCAGAGAGAAGAGTCGTTTATTGTTTGTCCAGATATAAACATTATGTATAACGTCTCGAAATTTCATGGAATGATATGAGTGATTTGATTGTCAATTACATTTAACATGCTCCCATAGACTGCAAATCTAACGAGTTGGTTCATAACGTTTCTTTGCCATCCAAATGTAAATGTTTTATTTTAGTCATTAAACTCAGCACTATGCTGGACGTCTGTATGGTAAAATATGGAATATGGACTTACGTGAAGTGTTCACGTAACCGTGAGACGAACATTTATTGACCAGTCTATGATCTGTATACTTTAGTGTCGAATCGTTTTAAGCTGATTTTGTTTCCTAAATATTATAAAACAAGTAAAAGATTTGTAGACTGAATCCTCTCATACACAGTATAGCCTCAACAGGAACTGCATTATTACAATGTATTGTGTAATTCGTCATTTACTTTTTGGTGTTGGTAAGAATATATAGCTTTTCGAACAAAACTCTTGGCACAGTTTCAGGAATTTACAATGCCATCTCACACCCTTAAGCAAATTGTACCTGTTTTGACTTTCATACCGGATGCATGAAGTCATAACAACGTCGGCAAAGGCGATCAGAACACCTCGCCTACATATACCAGTGTTCAGCTTTGAGGGAATAGACGGGGGGTTCCGATTGCGACAAGTGATGCATCCACGTGATTGCAAGTCTGAGAATATTTATTTTGAAAAAAACAGAGAGAGAGAAAATAACAATTATTTTCAGAATGGAACAATGTTGCCAACAACAAAAATAAATGTGATTGCCTTTAATACAAATTATATATTGCGTCAAGTAGTTGTTCCTGGAAAGGTCAAGCTCTGTAAATAGATTTGGTTGCATATTTTGCAACTCACCAAGTCGATCAATTCTAATGGCCTTCAAGTTTAAAAGGGTAACACGTAGAGGCCAAGTAAAAGCCTCAGCCTTTGTTTTATATAGATAAGTTTCCCAAAGTCCTCTCCTATCGTTAACACCAGGCTGTCAAACACGTGTCCAAGCCGTCCTCTCAAGATTGTCCTACACGTGTCCTCGCCACTGTCTACATGGGTCCTTGCCGTTCTTTTAAGACTGTCCCGGCAACTGTCTATATGGGTCCTGGCCGTTCTCTCAAGACTGTCCCGGCAACTGTCTATATGGGACTCGCCGGTCTCTCGAGACTGTCCCGGCAACTGTCTATATGGGACTCGCCGGTCTCTTAAGATTGTCCCGGCAACTGTCTATATGGGACTCGCCGGTCTCCCGAGACTGTCCCGGCAACTGTCTATATGGGACTCGCCGGTCTCTCGAGACTGTCCCGGCACCTGTCTATATGGGTCTCGCCGGTCTCTCGAGACTGTCCCGGCAACTGTCTATATGGGTCTCGCCGGTCTTTTAAGATTGTCCCGGCACCTGTCTATATGGGACTCGCCGGTCTCTCAAGACTGTCCCGGCAACTGTCTATATGGGACTCCCCGGTCTATCGAGACTGCCCCGGCACCTGTCTATATGGGACTCGCCGGTCTCTCAAGACTGTCCCGGCAACTGTCTATATGGGACTCCCCGGTCTCTCGAGACTGCCCCGGCACCTGTCTATATGGGACTCGCCGGTCTCTCGAAACTGTCCCGGCAACTGTCTATATGGGACTCCCCGGTCTCTCGAGACTGCCCCGGCACCTGTCTATATGGGACTCGCCGGTCTCTTAAGATTGTCCCGGCAACTGTCTATATGGGTCTCGCCGGTCTCTCGAGACTGTCCGGGCAACTGTCTATATGGGACTCGCCGGTCTCTCGAGACTGTAGCGGCACCTGTCTATATGGGTCTCGCCGGTCACTCAAGACTGTCCCGGCAACTGTCTATATGGGTCTCGACGGTCTCTCGAGACTGTCCCGGAAACTGTCTATATGGGTCTCGCCGGTCACTCGAGACTGTCCCGGCAACTGTCTATATGGGACTCCCCGGTCTCTCAAGACTGTCCCGGCACCTGTCTATATTGGTCTCGCCGGTCTCTCGAGACTGTCCCTGAAACTGTCTATATGGGTCTCGCCGGTCTCTCAAGACTGTCCCGGCAACTGTCTATATGGGTCTCGCCGGTCTCTCGATACTCTCTCGGCAACTGTCTACATGGGTCTCGCCGGTCTCTCAAGACTTTCCCGGCAACTGTCTATATGGGTCTCGCCGGTCTCTCGAGACTGTCCCGGAAACTGTCTATATGGGTCTCGCCGGTCTCTCGAGACTGTCCGGGCAACTGTCTATATGGGACTCGCCGGTCTCTCGAGACTGTAGCGGCACCTGTCTATATGGGTCTCGCCGGTCACTCAAGACTGTCCCGGCAACTGTCTATATGGGTCTCGACGGTCTCTCGAGACTGTCCCGGAAACTGTCTATATGGGTCTCGCCGGTCACTCGAGACTGTCCCGGCAACTGTCTATATGGGACTCCCCGGTCTCTCAAGACTGTCCCGGCACCTGTCTATATTGGTCTCGCCGGTCTCTCGAGACTGTACCTGAAACTGTCTATATGGGTCTCGCCGGTCTCTCAAGACTGTCCCGGCAACTGTCTATATGGGTCTCGCCGGTCTCTCGATACTCTCTCGGCAACTGTCTACATGGGTCTCGCCGGTCTCTCAAGACTTTCCCGGCAACTGTCTATATGGGTCTCGCCGGTCTCTCGAGACTGTCCCGGAAACTGTCTATATGGGTCTCGCCTGTCTCTCGATACTCTCCCGGCAACTGTCTACATGGGTCCTGGCCGGTCTCTAAAGACTCTCCCGGCAACTGTCTATATGGGACTCGCCGGTCTCTTAAGACTGTCCCAGGAACTGTCTATATGGGTCTCGCCGGTCTCTCGAGACTGTCCCGGCACCTGGCTATATGTGACTCGCCGGTCTCTCGAGACTGTCCCGGCAACTGTCTATATGGGTCTCGCCGGTCTCTCGATACTCTCCCGGCAACTGTCTATATGGGTCTCGCCGGTCTCTCGAGACTGTCCCGGCAACTGTCTATATGGGTCTTGCCGGTCTCTCAAGACCGTCCCGGCACCTGTCTATATGGGTCTCGCCGGTCTCGCAAGACTGTCCCAGGCAACTGTCTATATGGGTCTCGCCGGTCTCTCGAGACTGTCCCGGCACCTGTCTATATGTGACTCGCCGGTCTCTCGAGACTGTCCCGGCAACTGTCTATATGGGACTCGCCGGTCTCTCGAGACTGTCCCGGCAACTGTCTATATGGGTCTCGCCGGTCTCTCGATACTGTCCCGGCAACTGTCTATATGGGTCTCGCCGGTCTCTCGATACTCTCCCGGCAACTGTCTATATGGGTCTCGCCGGTCTCTCGAGACTGTCCCGGCAACTGTCTATATGGGTCTTGCCGGTCTCTCAAGACCGTCCCGGCACCTGTCTATATGGGTCTCGCCGGTCTCTCGAGACTGTCCCGGCAACTGTCTATATGGGTCTCGCCGGTCTCTCGAGACTGTCCCGGAAACTGTCTATATGGGTCTCGCCGGTCTCTCGATACTCTCCCGGCAACTGTCTATATGGGTCTCGCCGGTCTCTCGATACTCTCCCGGCAACTGTCTATATGGGTCTCGCCGGTCTCTCGAGACTGTCCCGGCAACTGTCTATATGGGTCTTGCCGGTCTCTCAAAACCGTCCCGGCACCTGTCTATATGGGTCTCGCCGGTCTCGCAAGACTGTCCCGGCACCTGTCTATATGGATCTCGCCGGTCTCTCGATACTGTCCCGGCAACTGTCTATATGGGTCTCGCTGGTCTCTCGAGACTGTCCCGGTAACTGTCTATATAGGTCTCGCCGGTCTCTCAAGACTGTCCCAGCACCTGTCTATATGGGTCTCGCCGGTCTCTCGATACTGTCCCGGCAACTGTCTATATGGGTCTCGCCGGTCTCTCGATACTCTCCCGGCAACTGTCTACATTGGTCTCGCCGGTCTCTCAATAATCTCCCGGCACCTGTCTATATGGGTCTCGCCGGTCTCTCGATACTCTCCCGGCAACTGTCTACATGGGTCTCGCCGGTCTCTCGAGACTGTCCCGGCAACTGTCTATATGGGACTCGCCGGTCTCTCGAGACTGTCCCGGCAACTGTCTATATGGGTCTCGCCGGGCCTCTCGAGACTGTCCCGGCAACTGTCTATATGGGTCTCGCCGGTCTCTCAAGACTGTCCGGGCAACTGTCTATATGGGTCTCGCCGGTCTCTCGAGACTGCCCCGGAAACTGTCTATATGGGTCTCGCTGGTCTCTCGAGACTGTCCCGTCACCTGTCTATATGGGACTCGCCGGTCTCTTAAGACTGTCCCAGCAACTGTCTATATGGGTCTCGCCGGTCTCTCGAGACTGTCCCGGCAACTGTCTATATGGGACTCGCCGGTCTCTCGAGACTGTCCCGGCAACTGTCTATATGGGTCTCGCCGGTCTCTCGAGACTGTCCCGGAAACTGTCTATATGGGTCTCGCCGGTCTCTCGAGACTGTCCCGGCACCTGGCTATATGGGACTCGCCGGTCTCTCGAGACTGTCCCGGCAACTGTCTATATGGGTCTCGCCGGTCTCTCGAGACTGTCCCGGAAACTGTCTATATGGGACTCGCCGGTCTCTTAAGACTGTCCCAGCAACTGTCTATATGGGTCTCGCCGGTCTCTCGAGACTGTCCCGGCACCTGTCTATATGGGACTCGCCGGTCTTTCGAGACTCTCCCGGCAACTGTCTATATGGGTCTCGCCGGTCTCTCGAGAATATCCTAAACGCGTCCCGGCCACTGTCCTGCATGCGTCCACTGTCCTGCATAATGTCCGAGACGTATCCAAAGCGTCCCCTCCAGACTGTCCGACATATATGCCATCGGTCCCTTATAGACTGCCCGACACATGTCCCAACAGTCAACTTAAGGCCGTCCTACAAGTATTCCTGTCGTCTCCTCCAGACTGCCCTACACGTGTTCCAGCAGTCCACTCCAGACTGCCCTACATGTGTTCCAGCAGTCCACTCCAGACTGCCCTACACGTGTTCCAGCAGTCCACTCCAGACTGTTCTTCACGTGACCTATTAGTCCTCTCTAGACTGCCGGCAACGTATCCCGACCGTCCTGTCCAGACAGTCTGATATATGTCCCAGCTGTCCTTTCAAGACTGACCGACACTAGGCCAGGGCGTTCTCTCAAGATTGTCTTTCAAGTGTCCCGGTCGTCTTTTCAAAACTATTCTACGCGTGCCTAGCCGTCCTCTCTTAACGTCCTAACACGTGTCCCAGCCCTTTACTCCAGACTGCCTGACACGCTTATCGACCTTCCTCTACATATTGTCTCAAGTCCTAGTCGTACTCTTAAGACTGTCCCGCACGTCCTCTCTAGACCCGATACTGTCTGAAATGTGTTCCAGTCACGACTTACCGAAACGTATCCAAGGCTTAAGCTTCCATTCCAGACTGCTCCACACGTGTGTTAGTCATATTCTCAAAACTGTCCGACACGTATACGAGCTATCCTCTTAAGACTGTCCGACACGTATCTAAGCCATCCTCTCAAGCCTGTCCGACACGTGTCCAAGTCATCTTCTCAAAACTGTCCGACACGTATCCAGCCATCCTCTTAAAACTGTCCGACACGTATCCAAGCCAACCTCTCAAAACTGTCCGACACGTATCCAAGCCATCCTCTCAAGACTGTCCGACACGTATCCAAGCCAACCTCTCAAAACTGTCCGACACGTGTCCAAGTCATCTTCTCAAAACTGTCCGACACGTGTCCAGCCATCCTCTTAAAGCTGTCCGACACGTATCCAAGCCAACCTCTTAAAACTGTCCGACACGTATCTAAGCCATCCTCTCAAGACTGTCCGACACGTATCCAAGCCAACCTCTCAAAACTGTCCGACACGTATCCAAGCCAACCTCTCAAAACTGTCCGACACGTATCCAAGCCATCCCCTCAAAACAGTCCTATTCGTCGTGTTCCGACTGTCTCCCCCATACTGTCTGACACGTGTCCAGCCATCCTCTAAAGACAGTCTGACACGTGTCCCAACAATCCTTTCAAGACAGTCTGACACGTGTCCAGCCATCCTCTTAAAGACAGTCTGACACGTGTTCCAACAATCCTTTCAAGACAGTCTGACACGTGTTCCAACAATCCTTTCAAGACGTCCTGACACGTGTCCAGCCATCCTCTAAAGACAGTCTGACACGTGTCCAGCCATCCTCTAAAGACAGTCTGACACTTGTCCCAACAATCCTTTCAAGACGTCCTGACACGTGTCCAGCCATCCTCTAAAGACAGTCTGACACGTGTCCCAACAATCCTCTAAAGACAGTCTGACACATGTCCCAACAATCCTTTCAAGACAGTATGACACGTGTCCAGCCATCCTCTAAAGACAGTCTGACACGTGTCCCAACAATCCTCTAAAGACAGTCTGACACATGTCCCAACAATCCTTTCAAGACAGTCTGACACGTGTCCAGCCATCCTCTTAAAGACAGTCTGACACGTGTTCCAACAATCCTTTCAAGACAGTCTGACACGTGTTCCAACAATCCTTTCAAGACGTCCTGACACGTGTCCAGCCATCCTCTAAAGACAGTCTGACAGTTGTCCCAACAATCCTTTCAAGACAGTCTGACACGTGTCCAGCCATCCTCTAAAGACAGTCTGACACGTGTCCAGCCATCCTCTAAAGACAGTCTGACACTTGTCCCAACAATCCTTTCAAGACAGTCTGACACGTGTCCAGCCATCCTCTTAAAGACAGTCTGACACGTGTTCCAAAAATCCTTTCAAGACAGTCTGACACGTGTCCAGCCATCCTCTAAAGACTGTCTGACACGTGTCCAGCCATCCTCTAAAGACAGTCTGACACTTGTCCCAACAATCCTTTCAAGACAGTCTGACACGTGTCCAGCCATCCTCTTAAAGACAGTCTGACACTTGTCCCAACAATCCTTTCAAGACAGTCTGACACGTGTCCAGCCATCCTCTTAAAGACAGTCTGACACGTGTCCAGCCATCCTCTAAAGACAGTCTGACACTTGTCCCAACAATCCTTTCAAGACAGTCTGACACGTGTCCAGCCATCCTCTTAAAGACAGTCTGACACGTGTTCCAACAATCCTTTCAAGACAGTCTGACACGTGTCCAGCCATCCTCTAAAGACAGTCTGACACTTGTCCCAACAATCCTTTCAAGACAGTCTGACACGTGTCCAGCCATCCTCTTAAAGACAGTCTGACACTTGTCCCAACAATCCTTTCAAGACAGTCTGACACGTGTCCAGCCATCCTCTAAAGACAGTCTGACACGTGTCCAGCCATCCTCTAAAGACAGTCTGACACTTGTCCCAACAATCCTTTCAAGACAGTCTGACACGTGTCCAGCCATCCTCTAAAGACAGTCTGACACGTGTCCAGCCATCCTCTAAAGACAGTCTGACACGTGTCCCAACAATCCTTTCAAGACAGTCTGACACGTGTCCAGCCATCCTCTTAAAGACAGTCTGACACGTGTTCCAACAATCCTTTCAAGACGTCCTGACACGTGTCCAGCCATCCTCTAAAGACAGTCTGACACTTGTCCCAACAATCCTTTCAAGACAGTCTGACACGTGTCCAGCCATCCTCTAAAGACAGTCTGACACTTGTCCCAACAATCCTTTCAAGACAGTCTGACACGTGTCCAGCCATCCTCTTAAAGACAGTCTGACACTTGTCCCAACAATCCTTTCAAGACAGTCTGACACGTGTCCAGCCATCCTCTTAAAGACAGTCTGACACGTGTCCAGCCATCCTCTAAAGACAGTCTGACACTTGTCCCAACAATCCTTTCAAGACAGTCTGACACGTGTCCAGCCATCCTCTTAAAGACAGTCTGACACGTGTTCCAACAATCCTTTCAAGACAGTCTGACACGTGTCCAGCCATCCTCTAAAGACAGTCTGACACTTGTCCCAACAATCCTTTCAAGACAGTCTGACACGTGTCCAGCCATCCTCTTAAAGACAGTCTGACACTTGTCCCAACAATCCTTTCAAGACAGTCTGACACGTGTCCAGCCATCCTCTAAAGACAGTCTGACACGTGTCCAGCCATCCTCTAAAGACAGTCTGACACTTGTCCCAACAATCCTTTCAAGACAGTCTGACACGTGTCCAGCCATCCTCTTAAAGACAGTCTGACACGTGTTCCAACAATCCTTTCAAGACAGTCTGACACGTGTCCAGCCATCCTCTAAAGACAGTCTGACACTTGTCCCAACAATCCTTTCAAGACAGTCTGACACGTGTCCAGCCATCCTCTAAAGACAGTCTGACACTTGTCCCAACAATCCTTTCAAGACAGTCTGACACGTGTCCAGCCATCCTCCAAAGACAGTCTGACACGTGTCCAGCCATCCTCTTAAAGACAGTCTGACACTTGTCCCAACAATCCTTTCAAGACAGTCTGACACGTGTCCAGCCATCCTCCAAAGACAGTCTGACACGTGTCCAGCCATCCTCTTAAAGACAGGCTGACACTTGTCCCAACAATCCTTTCAAGACAGTCTGACACGTGTTCCAACAATCCTTTCAAGACAGTCTGACACGTGTCCAGCCATCCTCTAAAGACAGTCTGACACGTGTCCAGCCATCCTCTAAAGACAGTCTGACACGTGTCCAGCCATCCTCTAAAGACAGTCTGACACGTGTCCAGCCATCCTCTTAAAGACAGTCTGACACGTGTCCAGCCATCCTCTAAAGACAGTCTGACACTTGTCCCAACAATCCTTTCAAGACAGTCTGACACGTGTCCAGCCATCCTCTTAAAGACAGTCTGACACTTGTCCAGCCATCCTCTAAAGACAGTCTGACACGTGTCCCAACAATCCTTTCAAGACAGTCTGACACGTGTTCCAACAATCCTTTCAAGACAGTCTGACACGTGTTCCAACAATCCTTTCAAGACAGTCTGACACGTGTTCCAACAATCCTTTCAAGACAGTCTGACACGTGTCCAGCCATCCTCTAAAGACAGTCTGACACGTGTCCAGCCATCCTCTAAAGACAGTCTGACACGTGTCCAGCCATCCTCTAAAGACAGTCTGACACGTGTCCAGCCATCCTCTAAAGACAGTCTGACACGTGTCCCAACAATCCGCTAAAGACAGTCTGACACTTGTCCCAACAATCCTTTCAAGACAGTCTGACACGTGTCCAGCCATCCTCTTAAAGACAGTCTGACACTTGTCCCAACAATCCTTTCAAGACAGTCTGACACGTGTCCAGCCATCCTCTAAAGACAGTCTGACACGTGTCCAGCCATCCTCTAAAGACAGTCTGACACTTGTCCCAACAATCCTTTCAAGACAGTCTGACACGTGTCCAGCCATCCTCTTAAAGACAGTCTGACACGTGTTCCAACAATCCTTTCAAGACAGTCTGACACGTGTCCAGCCATCCTCTAAAGACAGTCTGACACTTGTCCCAACAATCCTTTCAAGACAGTCTGACACGTGTCCAGCCATCCTCTAAAGACAGTCTGACACTTGTCCCAACAATCCTTTCAAGACAGTCTGACACGTGTCCAGCCATCCTCCAAAGACAGTCTGACACGTGTCCAGCCATCCTCTTAAAGACAGTCTGACACTTGTCCCAACAATCCTTTCAAGACAGTCTGACACGTGTCCAGCCATCCTCCAAAGACAGTCTGACACGTGTCCAGCCATCCTCTTAAAGACAGGCTGACACTTGTCCCAACAATCCTTTCAAGACAGTCTGACACGTGTTCCAACAATCCTTTCAAGACAGTCTGACACGTGTCCAGCCATCCTCTAAAGACAGTCTGACACGTGTCCAGCCATCCTCTAAAGACAGTCTGACACGTGTCCAGCCATCCTCTAAAGACAGTCTGACACGTGTCCAGCCATCCTCTTAAAGACAGTCTGACACGTGTCCAGCCATCCTCTAAAGACAGTCTGACACTTGTCCCAACAATCCTTTCAAGACAGTCTGACACGTGTCCAGCCATCCTCTTAAAGACAGTCTGACACTTGTCCAGCCATCCTCTAAAGACAGTCTGACACGTGTCCCAACAATCCTTTCAAGACAGTCTGACACGTGTTCCAACAATCCTTTCAAGACAGTCTGACACGTGTTCCAACAATCCTTTCAAGACAGTCTGACACGTGTTCCAACAATCCTTTCAAGACAGTCTGACACGTGTCCAGCCATCCTCTAAAGACAGTCTGACACGTGTCCAGCCATCCTCTAAAGACAGTCTGACACGTGTCCAGCCATCCTCTAAAGACAGTCTGACACGTGTCCAGCCATCCTCTAAAGACAGTCTGACACGTGTCCCAACAATCCGCTAAAGACAGTCTGACACTTGTCCCAACAATCCTTTCAAGACTGTCTGACACGTGCCCAAACATTCCTTTCAATATCCTTTTGTATGATAAGCTATGTAGGTCCCTGATATAAGATGGTTTTAAGTGTTTTTTATCAAGTATAAAGATATCCGATTGACGATAAAAGATATTTAGTTATAATATTGTATGAGATATCTCGTAAAGTACATAAAGGAACGTATATAATAAAATAGTTTTGTTAAAGGGAATATATGGTTAAAAAATACTATGAGAAAAAGATATAAAATGTTATATTTTCTATGAATATGTTACAAAACTAACACTTTCTGTTAATTATAAAAATTAAAAGTCACTGCAACCATTTCTGAGAGATATCTAAAAACTAAAGAATGTAAACATTGCAGTCTTGATCCCCCAAAAAACATGTACAAAAAACAAAAACGTTGACGGAATAGGCGCGTGTTTCACTTATTCTGATTAATCATAGCCCGAATTCTACATTACCAGAGGTTGAATTTAACTAAAGTATTTCCCCTTTAATTACTGGATCAACATTGCTCAGTAAACAAATGATAACTTAGCTTTATGCGATATATAACCATGTTGATATTTGATCAAAAAACGTAGTTAATATATTTCCTCAAGCAACATCTGCGGACAAGATAACCATATTGATTATTATTTCAGTTTAACACGAAGTTGTGGCAGATGGCTCGGTTATTAAGTGTCGAAAAAAAATTAAAAGTTTATTACAAAATGTGATTTATGACATGTTGAACAATATTTCCTGAAGGAGGACACACGCTAAGAGGTAACTGTCTAAATATTGAAGAATATTATTCATTTTTTATATGTTTGAAATCACGTTTTTACTTGAATTGCGTCGTGGTACAATTGGTTTTGTTTCCCGAAACTTGTCGATGTTGGGTATAACTGTAAATAAAAGAATGGAACTGAAGAAATCCGGCTACACAATTTTTGACACTGACAAATTATTGTCGTTATAGAAAAAATGTTATGAAGTCAACATACAGTAATGTAAATTTGTAACGTGAAATATGGTTTAATCAAATTTCAAAGGTGCCCCCTTGGATCAATCGATTATCAAAATAATATGACAAACATAAAAGAAAATGATATATACGGTTTAAAAATTTTCAAATTGAAACAATACCTGTGCTAATCTGTAAACAGATTCCACATTACTATTGATAAAACCAGGGAGACTGGCATGTTATAAAACGATATATTTTCTACCGTGATACTGTCAACACACGTCCATCTCTCCTAATATTTAACGATCGATCGCTGCACGTGCGTCTAATTCTCTCACATTGACATCCATCAAAATAATTTCAGCTTCCGGTTTACCATACACTGACTTCCTGTTTTGCCAACTCTAACTTCCGGGTTTATACATTCGTACGTGCGTTTCTAGGGTCGACACTATATTATCGTTTTACTTTATCAGTCTGAGCAAACGAATCTTAATCAGCGATGGTACGATACAAATATATGAATCAATTCACAGCGTCATAGTCATTCGTGCAAAAATTATTGTTTGTTTTCCATTTGTGAACGGATACATGTAGTATATACACCTACATGTAGGTTACAAGGATTGTGTATTTTAGCGACCAAATCTAAATATAGCAACCACTGGCCTCTTACAACGCAATAAAAATTGTAAATACAAATGTCATACATGTAAGAATGTGCATTGTTTAGGTTTTCTATGAGAGAATTAATTTTTCGCATTATCTCTGCCAAGAACATCTCTCAAATGATATCAATCTTCTTGTCTACACGCAATGGAGGACTTCAATGTATTAATCTAGATAATTTGTACAGTTAAATCGACTGACTAACTACCGAGTAAAGGTGATGATCTGGGCACGTTTTACGATGAACGGAATCTCTTGATACCGAGTTAATGTGGTACTTTTGACACTTTGTACAGGTAACCGACTCAGTAACTACGGCGTATAGGAGATAATCTGGAGACTTTGTAAAGGAGCCGTCTCATTTACTATACTACATGTGATAATCTGGACAGTTTATATGACGCATTGCAGCAGTTTATACTTCTGTTCCCATTCTGCATCCCAACCAGTCTTTGATGAACATAAACGTAAAAGATTTAATTCTGCATGAATGATTCCTGTATTATTCCTCCTCTCGTTCTTGCTTTTCACATCTGCTTCCGCCATGTCGAACCACGTGATCACTCCTGACGTAGTTTCATCTCACGTGCTATAATTCCATGATGAGGAGTGTTTAAACAATGCTATTGAACAATTAATCGTAGGCCGACCTGATAACGGACGAAGTGACTAACGAGACAACATAAGAGGGATGAAACACGAAAAGCCACTTATTGCGTAATGCTAAACCCACAAAGTCTTGTCAAGCGTATTCCAGACGCCGATCAAATATTCAAATTTAGATGAAGTTAATCAAACGATCAATCAGGACGTACATGTAGTAATGATGCCAGAAAGTGATATTTAGATTGTGATGTTTATAACCGATTACACTACTTAAAAGGACATGGAAATAGTCTTCATCTGTAAATTTGTTTCATTATTGACAGGGATAACCTTGAACAAAATACAGCGCTAAAATTTGGACTTTAAAAGCAACTATTTTTACACTGAACACAAAAGGATGTTTGTGCCTTATATTCTTGCCCAACTAACGTTATATCTCAAGTTTGACTAATAAAATTCTTAAATAACGCTACATCTCAATTATTCAAGGCTACACAGAATAATCATGTTGCCTTTTTGTATCACGTTACAACGCTCCATCACAGATGAAATACCATGTAGCCTAATAATACAAATAGTTTCAATTTTTATCTAAAATACTATCTGTCCAGTTTTGCTGATAGGATCTTAAATAAGTTTTTATTTGATATGATATTTTAGATCATCACTCTTAGAAATGTTTTGTTTGGGAGCCATGGCGAGATAAAAAAAAATTGAAACTTCGAAACATATTTAATAAAATTGCATATAAAGAAAAAAACACATCTGATATACAGAGAGAGAGAGAGAGAGAGAGAGAGAGAGAGAGAGAGAGAGAGAGAGAGAGAGAGAGAGAGAGAGAGAGAGAGAGAGAGAGAGAGAGAGCGAGAGAGAGCGAGAGAGACAGGGAGAGCGAGAGAGAGAGAGAGAGAGAGAGAGAGAGAGCGAGAGCGAGAGAGAGCGAGAGCGAGAGAGAGCGAGAGAGAGAGCGAGAGAGAGAGAGAAAGCGAGAGCGAGCGAGAGAGAGCGAGAGAGAGCGAGAGCGAGAGCGAGAGACAGAGAGAGAGAGAGCGAGAGAGAGCGAGAGAGAGAGAGAGAGGAGGAGGTAATTTGCTTCCGTCATTTGGCCCCGCGAACTCTTAGGGAGTCAGATCAACTGTTTATGCGAAATTGTTTTCTGTAATATGTACTTATACGAGTATTTCTTAAAACTAAATATTAACAAGACAGTCTGTAATTACACATCCTATTGGACATGGCAGGGATGTTATTGGCTACTTTCTACACCAATCTGACACTACTCGATTATCAAGAAATAGAATCTGCCAACCAATACTTCAGATCATTATCCTATCATTATAACTGTGAAGGGGGTACCATGTGTCCTTATAACAGTAACACCCTTAACTAACAGGAAAACGTCCTGGAAGAATGTCGATAAGATCTACTACAAAACCCTTGTTTCAGAAGAGGTAAGAGAGGTAGAAACCTCTACAATCAAGTTCATTATCGAAAAGACAGTCATAATTAAGGCTGCCGAAGCCCCCACTATTGGTACACAACGCCCTAGACGTAGAAAGACAAAAAAAAAAACAAAGAGTCTGGAATAAGAACATTGCCTCCTCAATAAGTAACACATGAATGACTCACTAGAAAGGAAAATCTAAGGACAGGCCTAGTGATCCAACCAGCGCTCAGCTTATTAATAGAAAACTTGCAAAGCAAGAGCTGAGAAAACAGATTCGGATTGCTAATGCACAGAAACTACTCGGTGACAGAACGGAAATTATAAAAGCATGGCTAAAGCAAATGACATATATAGACTAGCTTTTGAATAATTGCAACATGCTGGTGAAGGCATAATTGACATAGTTACATGGATCGTCAACTCCATAATGAGGACTGGATTAGTACGTCCTGCTTTGAGGAAAGGTATTATAGTTCCCGTGCAAACGCAGAGGGAGTAAATTTGAGGCGAAAAACTACCGAAGTATCACAAGGAACGCCGTAGAGGCCCTTCTACTGGCCCTTATTTAACCATTCAATGCAGAGATCCACAATCCTCTTCAGCGTGGATTTACGACACAAGCGTCGCCATTAATGGGTGCCTCCCTGCTAGATAAAGCGTTTCGAAATGCCAAAGATAGTAGGAAAGATGTCTATATGCAACTTATCTAGATGCCAGATCAACCTTTGATAACCACAACAGTGTTCTCGGGAAGTTATATATATCGCAGTGGTGGAAGGAAAACCAAAGGAAGTGGTACAGGACTTGCATTTTAGGATGACGAGCAGTGTAAAATGGAATGGTCAACTATCGGATACTTTCCAGATATGTCAAGATGCTAGACAAGAAGACCTGCTGAGTATTGAGCTACATAAAGTCTACGTGAATGGTCTTCTTACTCGTCTACATGGAACTGGACCTGGCTTGAAGATTGGTTACATTGACACTATTAGATGTGTCGGTAGATGACAAGCTACAAGGAAAGGTACACGTTACAGCTAGAAAAGAGGTTCGTGTTAATAATTCCTTCATCCAGGCGTACGAGTAATCACTCCAAAGTTCAGTATCGGTCAAAATCCTATCAATATACATCCTAAGACTACTCATGTGGGTTGATACTAGGATGTTTATTCTACAGCTACTGTTGAAACAAACATACCGACAGCCAGAAAATGGATGTACAGTCTAATGAAACAGGAATGCATGGTGATAATGGATTGGATCGGACCTTTGTGTCTGGTAAAGGTCTATATGTTACCTGTTCTGTTGAATGGACTGGAAGTCTGTCTCCCGTAAGGTCAACAAAGGAAACGGCTCGAAATCTTCCTGATAAAGATACTTAAGGAGTTACTGTCTCTATCTGTATCTACGACTGTTGTGGAAGTATGTCCCGACAGGCATTCGCTCTGCGAACGCTATGCTTCATCTGAGAGTACTTACGGTGCAATGTCAAGGCTACCCAAAACTAGCATGGAAAGGAATAAAGCGGATAGACAGCTTCTTCTCTATAATGAGTCCTCCTCCAGTTTGTTTCAGGATCTAAGAAGTAAACCCCAATTTTACAACCTACGTGAACCTCTTAGAACACTGAAAAAAATCAATCACCATAGTTGCAATGGAAGGGTCGTGTTAAAATAGCCATTCTCTCTCATTGGAAGCATTCCATTATTGAGAAAGCAAATACCTATCGGCGCTAATGTCATCCGAATGTGGAAATACAATACCTGGCAATTCGGGAGAAGTCACTGGGTTACAAACACGTCTACTAATGGCGGCAAGTACCTATGCTATCGAGGCACGTCACAAGTGTTTTCGATAAGAACAAAGTGCAAGCGACCAGTCTACGTTGTTGAAAGGGTGATAGACTAAGGAGCATTTGCTACTGAGGTGTGAATCACTTCAAGGTGTTAGGAAAGTTCACTTGTGAGCCTATCAGAAGCAATTCAATTAATGACACCCGATTACAAGCCTGATGCAATGGATATGACTCGGATCGTCATAGACCAGCAGCTGTCTGGACGATGAGAACTCTGATGATGTGGCACGCGGCCTTGTGAACTTTTATGGCAGACAGCTTTGCTACTAGCTGCATGTAAAGAGAATTCAGTTTGCTTGGTCAGATAAAACGCAAATGTAATCTCTAATAGGTGTGTGTAACTAACCAAAGGACAGTCTAACACGTTACATATCTTGTTGGTTTTGCTCAAATTCTTCCATGAAGGAGGAAAGTAAACAATACAGATACATATACAAGGGTAATTCGTCTTGTTGATTGATATTTCACTTGAAAATATAACGAGTTGTTACATTTTACCATTAAAATATTGAGAATTATTCTTTCTATCAAAGAGAGATTTTTCACTTGAAAAATACCACCTTTTTATCCATTAGACCAATCTAAAAACTGCTTACAAACGACAATGAGGTAAGTTTAAAGCTGACCAGGTATATTTTGCTATAAAAATGTGATAACCAAATGTCTAACAGTATTATCAGTAATATCAAATACATTTTACTCGTGCGACTCATATTTTGATATGTTCACCCTTGCTGCCCACTCGTAAAATATGTCGAAATATTAGCTCTGCCCGTAAAATAAATTTGGCATTACTTAAGACACAGTTAGGTACCCTCTACAGGTTCGGGACTATCTTACAAAAAATGTTATATTTGAATGTGTAATTTTGTATGAGAAAATGGCTCTTGAAATTTTTGTACATTTCCAGAATATAGTTTTAAAGGCAACACATTATTTCAAATTGTGTTTATTTTCTTAACTTTATATGTGTAATTGAAATTAATCCTTTCATCTATATCAACTGCATCAGTACTTAACCTGGCAATTATTGATTATCATTTCTTATTTTGTTTTTCTTTGTTTTTTTTGTATTTTTAATTTGTCAATCGCATACTTTATCCTTTCCACTTCATAGACTAATAAATGATTATCTCCCCTTTCTTACAAGACCACTGCACACACAAACACATCCCTGTCATGGTCATGCAATCATGATTGGCCATGAAAGGGGATTATTAGACTGGCCACCAGACCCTAATTTTTTTTGTTAAGAATTGCCAAGCTAAATTCTAATACCAGATTATCTGCCCCTAGTTTGAAACTTAGGATCAGACATATCCTAGGGACCAAAATCATAAAGCTCAATTTTATTTATAATTTTAATATTCTAGAGACAGGGGGCCAGTCTAGGGGATTATGTGTGCAGTGAAGTGTGATAACAATGGATTTATTGCCCACTTTTCAATTGTGAAATGTTGGTAAAACTAAGGGCTTGAAACTAATAAGCTTGTCATTTCAAGCAAGCCTGGGTGATTATCTACCCTTATGATCCATCGTCATACATAGGTAAACTAGACTTAATTACATACCCAGGGGATCAAATCAGTCTTAGATCTGTTTACTAGACATTGTATTGTTTTAGCTAATCTGGCCGAAAGGCGTCGTCTGTCTGACGTCATTTTCTGTCTTCTAACGACTTTTCATACAACGGCAATTACATGGTTGCTTAACATCGATATTTCTCGTCCAGTTATAGGGCTTACACAACTAAATAATTTACCACATGTTACTATTTAACATTTTAATATCCTCTAATATCTTTAATATTTGAAGTTCAACACCTGTGACAACTGTCTACGTTCAAAGATACATACCCCGCCAATGCCATAAAATGAACTTTTGACGGGTTTAACCGAAAGTTGACATCTAAAACTATATAAAAAGAAGCCATTTTTTCAAAAGTTTAATACCTGCACATGCCATTAATGCAAAATTTGTCATGATTCCTCATAAAATTCTTTGTAGCTCATTACTTTACCAAAACTAACTTTTAGATATTGCAAACATGTGAAGCACGTGCTGATAGACTTATTTAGTTCTGTGAGTCCCTATACCAAGTTAAACGGCTATTGGTGGATCTCCCCGCGTAGTGGTCACTAACACTAGGTAATGATATATCACTTCTCCAATATATCACTTCAATGTATATACATAACTGCTTTATTATCATAATACCTCTCATAGATCTTAATGTATTGCGATGTTACACCGAAACAAACAAAATCTTATTAGCTTATACAAATATAAACCAGTGTTTAGGTGAACACTCCAACTTATGTTATAAAGTATCATTTGTCAGTAAGAGTTATTTCCCTTCTATTATGTCATGAACAAGAACGTGAGGAAAGTAAGTACAATGTATTGCTTTTGTCAAAATTAAATCAATCATTCTTGAAAGCACTGGCGAAATTTGTATTGATTTTTCATAACAATATTAGCCTCGGAAAGTCTGTAGTAATGTCCGGGACCGCGTTACCACGGTTAATATTCTCCGCCGTCGGATATCTTCTCCAAATAAACGCGATCCATGTACTATTTACATAAATTCAATGCTATTCTGGTCTTCTAAATGTTGAAAACATAAAAATTATCTTTAAAAATCTCACTGAATAAATGTCACTATATGGAACTATATTATGTTGTTATGAAGTTCGCTAAGGCCCTGCCAATAACCGTCTGACATTCTCCAACACCACTTCCATGTAAAACAAGAAAAGATATATTTGTTTTTATAATTGGGTCCTTAAACAGATAAAAAAATCGAATTGTAAATACATTTTATAAGAATGAAAGATATGTGTGCAACATTCATGATTTCATAACAACATTGGCTTTCGAATCATGGTATGATGCCCGATGCAAATGTTGTTATGATATTTTTCTTTTATTTCATTCTTAAATAAATTGATGAAAGAACGAATCCGGATTCGCTTTACATTAATATATACTATACATGTACGTAAACCCCGACAACACAATAAACTGGATAGCCATTTTCGATTACGTGTATCGTACGTGTATCATTGTGCATGTCGCAATTTGACTCAATTGCTTTAAATTACATAATTACACACCTACCTATCATGAACGATCAGTTGATTTTGTAAGTATCGGTCTCTATAGAATCTGCACACGTCATATCGTGCAGAAGGAAAACAAAACAAAACAAAAGCAAAACAAAAACAAAAATACAAGAAAACAACGCAGTTAAAATTATGTGTATTCTGTATAAAGTAAGACGAAGACTCGTGACGATTTACAATATTTAATCAGGTAAAACATCAAGGGTTACACAATACAAATTCCCCCAAATTAAAGTATGTTCCCTAATGTACAAAAGCATATTTTGCATCATACCAAAACTAATCCACCGTACACATTAAAACTGAATTTAAAACTGTTATTTTCCGTGGTGATGAGGGGAGGATTATATCCATCTCATAATTTTGATATCAGTACAATACCTTATTATCTTATAGTAAAATGTAAAACCCCACCACCCACCAATATTGATGTCTTACAATAGTTTATTTAATCACAAAAAATATAACTTACTTTTGAACACCGATTTCATTTATCATACTCATAAGACACGGAAATATATCAATATGCATTAGATGTGAGTGTATAAAGTCGCACATGTGTTCAACTCCTCACGTACCTATTTCAAGTGTATTTGGAGACAACGAGTAGGAAATCATTATATATTCTGGATTGAACCATCCCCCTAATGACGTCATTAAACCTTAGTTCTAACAGTATGACCACACGTGTTTCCGTTATAAACAATCCGTTTCCAATTTGAAGAACATCACACAAAAGGGACATCACGGTGAACAGATTTTTCATTGATTGTATGTTTCTAGCACACTTCCAGTAGCGTTTCTATGCTATCCCGATATTTCCAATGACCGTCCAACCTGATCACTCGGTTTAGTCGGGAAACCCCTGGCAGGCAGTTGTTTTGTAAATTCTATTGCAAATTTTAACGCCAACGCACAGATGTGATGCAGTATGTAAAGTATGTTTTTAGCATCAGATTTTGTTGTAGGTGTGGCAGATGTTATCTGATTACTCAAATTCAATGCAGAATTATGAAAGAGTAAAGCCATACATTACTCAAAATCATGAATTCGAGTCCTCGTGTAAATGTGCACCGTCCTGATTGCTACGGCAGTGTTTTTCCTTGAATAGTTCCCATTTGCGATGTTGCGTCCATAGTGAAATTCTAGGGTGTATTTTGCCCGTTCGGTCATCCTTTGCGTTGTGACTGACGCTCTAACCTCTTCAATCGTAGTCCATTCACGCGGGAGACATTTTGTTTTCAGGTACTGTGCTGTTTTGCGCTTGCGTTAATAAAAAGTAAAATATTTCCCTTTCATAGATATTAATCAACATCTTCATACACATATATTTTAGCGAAAGCCAAAAGTTATTGTTTATTTTGTTAACTGTGATATATAAATATATCCAAGACTTATGGCAGTAAAAACAAAAACTGTAACAAAGTATTTTACTATGATGTCAATGAGAGTAAATACCTGTAGAGAATATCGTCGATGACACAGAAAATAATTCCCCATCCAGAACACACGCTATTTTATAACAATTTAATAAGGAAATCCGTGCGTATAAATCTGCTGTTTGTTTATATTTTTTTCAAAGATTTATCTATTTTGAGCTACCGTCTTGTTTGCATATCTGTTTATCTTTTAGTGTTATTGTGTTTAGGGTCATCTATATATAATCTTGTTGTTGGTGTTGTTGTTGTTGTTGTTCAGTCTCTCTCGTCACAAAACCGTCAGACAGATATATACTCTTGTTGTTGTTGTTGTTGCTGTTGATGATGATGTTGTTGTTGTTGTTGTTGTTCAGTCTATCTCGTCACGAAACTGTAAGATATATAGTATATTCTCTTATTGTTTTGTTGTTATTTTTGTTATGTGTTTTGTTGTTTACAATGAACTTACAATAGAACTCCACAACAATAAAAATAGCACATTGCTATACAATGTTGCTGTTTCTGTTTATTTTCCATAACGAAATGGAGACTTTACAGTTTTTCTCGATTTTTGGTGATGTTTGCCTTTAGTTCGATTCTTGTGTTTATGTCCTGATCCGTTCGCCCTCATCAGATGCATTTTCCATGGATGTACACCCAATCCAACCCAACTGGCGTATCTCTTCTGTATCCTCAAAGTACCACTGCAAGAATCCAGCTTCTCCTGGACACCCTCTTCTTTAGCGTCGGACTTGTCGTCAATTGATCCCTGAACTTTGAGTACAAGTCCCGACTTTGTTATACCTTCCGATGAATTTTCTTCTCCGCTCACTGCTAAAACCAGCATCACCAACACAAACATACTCAGCATCTTGACCTAGAATTAGGAAAAAAAGTTTGTGTAAAGTCGTACTCCAAATAGGTATTTTTCATCATTTCAAATTTAAAATTAGGTAAATTTCTTTTTTTTAAATCAATATAACTTTGATAAAAGTTTAACGCTATGACATATTAAGTGTATTGACCATTTACTTTATATGATACAGTTACTTCTGTCATATTTCAAGCACTAAGGACTAATTTTCAGTAGTGATGGCCTATGGACTCACCATATAAGCTTTATTAATTATCATGCATATAAAAGAATGAATATTTGAGAATGCTTAAACATAAAGTAGATGGAGAAGTCTCAAGTCAATGTATACATTATTTATAAAATAACTGCACCAATAAAAATAAAAGTATCATAGTAATTCAACTAGAGGCACTAATACTAATAACAGGATTGAGACGAGGGACATAACACAATGACGTTTATGCAGTAACTGGCATTGAATCTCTTAGTTCAGACGAGAACAAGATAAGCTACAGTACTAATGTATAAATTTAAAAGCTAAAAGCTCAAAATATCTAAGAAATATTGTCGAACTTTTCCTTGAATAGAATGAAATGCTAGATATCCTATGAGAAATAACAGTTTATTTTATCCCCCACTATGTAGAACTGAAACTTATGCTAACAGTTTTTTTCCCGTCAGCTACTTCAGTATCAGAGAATTTGCTCCCATTCACTAATACAAACATCTACTCTTTAGAACTGTTTACAAATCCCAAGATGATAACTTAGTACAAGCTACCGCTGTATCTAAATATCATGATATATGAAAATATAACATACTACCTTGTACACTCAGAAATAAAGCCAGTTACCTAAACTCTGCTTTATACAGTGACCACCTGAGTAAATCCGCAGCATTTAGATATAATCATGAGAATGAAAATGCACATAACTATATATGTGAACGCCTAATTTATATTAACTCTATCACATGTGGACATATTCAATCACGATCACTATTATCTACATACTTTTCTGAATGGATGTAACGTTAATATTGATAAATATATTCTTCATGGTAATATTGAATACAAATACCAAACTAAAGATTTGATATGTAATATCCCTTAGAACTTAAAAATTATAAATGCACTCAACAACTGCTTGAATGCAACGATAGAACTGAAGTATGATATGATGTTAATTATAATAATATTATAACAAAAGTGCTTTGTAAATTATAATGCTACTAAATAATCATACATCACTTATGATATTATATGAGTGAACTGCAAATAAATTAATCCTACAAATTAAAACACCCCAAATATGAAATATCATAAATGAGTTACTAATGAATTGTCATGCATCTCCGTTGGTAAACGGTCGATATGTTTATACAAAGGGACGTGTTTCCCACAGATTTCGTGCGTGGCAGTTCATCAGTAAAACATAAATGGTATGAAAATGATATAACAAATTTATTTTACATTAAAACATAAATTGGATTCACTCAATGTACTTGTAATGGTGGATACCACTGCAGAATAGTAATGTGAATAGTTATATTCATTGTAATAGTTTGAAAAGGTCTTCAAAAGGCTTAGCCTGATGTCCACTCTATTTGACATCTTAAAAGTCAATGTTTGTTGAAAATGAAAGTGTAATTTTCTGCTCGGTATGGAGTCTACTGTAATTACAGAGAGGGGGATGCATAGTTCAAGTACTTATCTGTAGGGAGGATTTCAAAAACGAAAACGCTCTATGTACATAGACTTAATTAGTATAAGGAAAGACTTCATTCCAGCTTAATATTTGGATGGTCCTGTGGCACAGTGGTAAAGTGGATTCGTTTCCCAAATCGGAAAGATATTGGGATCAGCTTCCAAACCACTTTGGTTTTCTCCGAGTACTCCAGTTTCCTCTAACACTATGACCCCTCGCGCGATTCAATTAGAGCCAGCAAGTGTGATTAATATAAGTTAATATATTTTGTTTAGCAATTGTTTTAAAATATAGAATGTATAGGTAGCAGTGTACAGTAAAAATGCCCAATTTTGAAAAATATGACACATGTCTTAGATATGTAAACATTGCCAGTTAACCCTACATATAAACTCTAATAAAGTATATATATTTGTAATCTGTACAACATTTGCAATTTTGATACAGCTCTGAAGGATAAGTTAACTGATATTTTCTGTGATTTTTAGAGCTGTGAATACCATAGTAACAGCTTAAGAAATGCTCAAAAATTGCAAAATATTATGATATTTGACCCAAAATACCACAATTCTCTACACAATATTTTTCTGAAACCTATTTAAAATTAGATATCTCTATCCCAAAGACAGAATTAATCTTGTTTTGACATATGTTGTAAATTAAGTTTTTCCGCTATCTCACCTTTGTGGGCATCCATTTTTCGCTGTAGGCAAAACTAAATTTCCTGTGTAAACACACTTGCGGAAAATCCGGAAATTTAAAATCCGGAACCAATTTATTACTTTTTGTTTGAACAAATGTGAAGCCTGTATGTACTTCTTCATACTGAATATACCATTTTTTATGCATATCATAATACAGGAGTTATTTGCTTAACAAAAAGATTGCCCATGGCCAGGCTGACCTACTGTAGTGTGCTACCATATAATGTTATATCATTACAAAGCAAGAGAACTTACCGTATAAACGCTTGGAACCCTCAATTGGAATTTGATCAAAATGTGTGGATGTTAGATTGCTCAGGTATATAAGCATTTACTAAAGGAATGTGCGTCTTTGTTATTCGTGCTAATATAGATAAAGATGATTTTTTATGAAATGCGTCACTTAAGTTAAAGATCTAATATGGATGTGTTAACCTGTGTTACAACAGACGTCATACAAAGAATGGCGTGACAAACTAATACAAAATAACCAATGTACAGTGAACCTTGCCGGTGTCATATCATATTTGTATACCCATCAAAAAAGTATCCGTATAGTTTTTCTGGTCAACAAACAGTAACTATTAGTATTACCCCCTCCTTTCAAAGAAAACAATTAAGAAGGACTCAGAAAACATACCATATACACCCACACATGTGTAAAGGTAATTGTAAAGCGAATTTAATTGTACTTTATTGGACTTTATTACATTACAGGAGAGTGTGGGTCACACCTGACTGAGGATCTAAGTAGAGGGGTATCTTACTTGTTTCAGCTGGCCACAGTATGCAGTCTGAAGTATCTTTATTTCCTCTAGTAATCGACTGTAGTTTGTAAATGATATTGCACAGAACAATACTTTGGTATTATATTGCACTTGCTAGTCTTATTTAGTAAATGGTGTCAATTAATTTGAAATCAATTCGGCTATAATGACATCTACTGCATAATTATACTTTCAGAGTAGAAGTAAAAAGGAGTATTGCAATTTATATATTTTTTTCCTTCTGAGAATACTTTATGAATTTCTAAGGAAACCAAGCAAGTTAACACATTTGTAAATAAATACTTTGCTTCTACCATCCTTTCTGCCGAAACAGCAAACGTACCCATTAGTTTGATATGAATGTGCAAACTTTATACCTTAAACTATTCAATTATATATATCGAGATGAAGTCAACGTCCGTTAAAAATGCACTTATATTTCAATACTTCTTATATTGCACATAATGCAATGTGCTGCTAGAAGTTCTTAGTTGGAGACATAACCATGAATTCAGGAGTTCAATTAGAAATAAAAATAATAATAAAACAAAATAATGATAATTTACTCACACCCATGAAGCAAATATGATAGTAGCCAACACAAAAGTACATGAAGAAACATCATGGGGGGGTTGACACTTCGCTCAGATCCACAGTTGCTAGAACCAAATAAGTCTTAGATTTGCATGTTAGATATTGGATAAGGCAGTTCTATTGTCTTAGCTCATCTGCCGGAAGAACAATTAAATTGATGCAGTGGTACGTCTGCCGTCTGGTGTCAAGTTTTACCCATTTTTTCATACAACCAAAATATCAGGGGCACAGATATTAAGCATGTAGGATGCTTGTATACATATGTATCTTCTGTTTACGTTTAGTATATATTATGTACAAAGAGGACCCGGATGTGTTGTGTCATGTATTTATTAATCCACCGTTAATGCACTGGTGGCAAAAACAAGTACATTATACAACATAGAAATCATGCATTCCTCACGTACCTATACGTAAGATAATAGAAGTGAAATAACTGTTACTGAGATATGATAGCTGTTAACACTCTACACTGTAATGTAAATGTAAAGTGAAATTTATTGATATTGATTTCCTATTATTTACTATAACTCAAATATATAATCTTTTCCACCTTATATATTAACAATTAATTAATTATTATTAATTATTAGCATTCCAATCACCAATTACTCCTACACACTAAAATATAACGACAAATTGCAAAAAAAAAGCATTCTAAAACATTCATTACTCATTCAAAGGCTATGGGGTCCAATTATTAGGAGTTTTATTAGGAGGTAAAAATAGCGTTAATTTACCAAATAAACCTTAACTGTTATGGAATTCATATGACTTCATAAACGATCGATACAAAAAGATCACAACAAATTCCACTTTGACCATGAAATTGCTCAATGACAAAATGTCAATTACCTTATAAAAAAGATAATTGATCGATAACCACAATTTAATTACAAAAATGGTATATAAAGGTACATTTTTGCTATATTATACCTATACAATCTTAATAATTAAACAGGGTTAAATATTATTATTTTACTATAGGCTTGACTTTTTTTTTTCAAAATCCAAAATTTACATGTAACTAGTCAGCCCAAGTTGGCCAAAGCTGAGGTAAACAGGGGCATTTGTTATGACCAAGCTAATAGCCTGTCCATAGTCATATGTCATATCAAACTCACTTGATCACTTCCACACAGAGGTAATTACATATTGCCTAAAGTAGTACCTTTATACGTTAAATGTGTTTCGTTATTTGTTTGTGTTTCTGCCAGTTCTGTCAAAAGACATGTGTACGAACAACAGAAAGCACCGTACCCACGTGTCACACACCAATACCCAGGTTCTATTTGGGGTTCCGTGAAGTGAATAACAACCAGAGACTCATCAACACTAATGGCATTTTGGTATCAGTTACTACCTACATGCACCAAGAACAGCATGTAGACATATTGAGGAAGCCCCTAACATAGGCTACTGGAGGGACTAGTATGCTCATACACTCATTGTCAGGGCAGCCCGGTGGGCTTGGCCTACGCACTGACACACATATATATTGGCCAACAACTAAATACACCCACTTCGCTCGAAGACTAGGGAAGAAAGACACAGAGAAAGAGAGCAGAAATAGCTCTCGAAGTCTACGTACCAACTAGTTAGACTCGACAGAGTGACAGCCAATAGAAACGCAGATTACAAGAGATAGGACAAAAAGGGAAAGTAGAGAGTGAGAAGTCCCTCCCGGTAATAACAATTTAATCACTGCTAAACACATTCACACACTCCTTCACAATCGGGTCAATCTCTCTCATAAAAGCCAACTTCCACACTAGCAGCGCTGAATCTAAACAAGGATATCGAAGAAATGTTAGCATATTTGACATATGCGGATGCTATATCATATGGCATCTAACATCATAACATACGCATTCATTCTTTTAGGTACGGGCGTAATAGAACGATGACAAACATACAGGGGGCTAGGAAGCATCTTTAAGTCGTGTCTTGCATATACAATGCAGTATATAATAAAATTTCTCGGCATTTGATGAACAAAAAAAAAACATACTTTTGCGTTTATCATCCGGGATATAACTCAGCATGAGCAATGTCGATTTACGTTCTATTGTTAAAGGTTTATTACATACTTTACTTATGCATTATTGACGTAATACAGCAGATTTAAATGTAATTATATAAAGGAAATTCCAAAAGGGATAATAAAGTTTAGCCCGTAAAATAAATTTGGCATTACTTAAGACACAGTTAGGTACCCTCTACAGGTTCGGGACTATCTTACAAAAAAAATGGTATATTTGAATTTGCAATTATTGATTATCATTTCTTATTTTGTTTTTCTTTGTTTTTTGTATTTTTAATTTGTCAATCGCATACTTTATCCTTTCCACTTCATAGACTAATAAATGATTATCTCCCCTTTCTTACAAGACCACTGCACACACAAACACATCCCTGTCATGGTCATGTAATCATGATAGGCCATGAAAGGGGATTATGTGTGCAGTGAAGTGTGATAACAATGGATTTATTGCCCACTTTTCAATTGTGAAAGGTGGGTAAAGGTAAGGGCTTGAAACTAATAAGCTTGTCATTTCAAGCAAGCCTGGGTGATTATCTACCCGTATGATCCATCGTCATACATAGGTAAACTAGACTTAATTACATACCCAGGGGATCAAATCAGTCTTAGATCTGTTTACTAGACATTGTATTGTTTTAGCTAATCTGGCCGAAGGGCGTCGTCTGTCTGATGTCATTTTCTGTCTTCTAACGACTTTTCATACAACGGCAATTACATGGTTGCTTAACATCGATATTTCTCGTCCAGTTATAGGGCTTACACAACTAAATAATTTACCACCTGTTACTATTTAACATTTTAATATCCTCTAATATCTTTAATATTTGAAGTTCAACACCTGTGACAACTGTCTACGTTCAGAGATACATACCCCGCCAATGCCATAAAATGAACTTTTGACGGGTTTAACCGAAAGTTGACATCTAAAACTTTATAAAAAGTAGACATTTTTTTTTAAAGTTAAATACCTGCACATGCCATTAATGCAAAATTTGTCATGATTCCTCATAAAATTCTTTGTAGCTCATTACTTTACCAAAACTAACTTTTAGATATTGCAAACATGTGAAGCACGTGCTGATAGACTTATTTAGTTCTGTGAGTCCCTATACCAAGTTAAACGGCTATTGGTGGATCTCCCCGCGTAGTGGTCACTATCACTAGGTAATGATATATCACTTCTCCAATATATCACTTCAATGTATATACATAACTGCTTTATTATCATAATACCTCTCATAGATCTTAATGTATTGCGATGTTACACCGAAACAAACAAAATCTTATTAGCTTATACAAATATAAACCAGTGTTTAGGTGAACACTCCAACTTATGTTATAAAGTATCATTTGTCAGTAAGAGTTATTTCCCTTCTATTATGTCATGAACAAGAACGTGAGGAAAGTAAGTACAATGTATTGCTTTTGTCAAAATTAAATCAATCATTCTTGAAAGCACTGGCGAAATTTGTATTGATTTTTCATAACAATATTAGCCTCGGAAAGTCTGTAGTAATGTCCGGGACCGCGTTACCACGGTTAATATTCTCCGCCGTCGGATTTCTTCTCCAAATAAACGCGATCCATGTACTATTTACATAAATTCAATGCTATTCTGGTCTTCTAAATGTTGAAAACATAAAAATTATCTTTAAAAATCTCACTGAATAAATGTCACTATATGGAACTATATTATGTTGTTATGAAGTTCGCTAAGGCCCTGCCAATAACCGTCTGACATTCTCCAACACCACTTCCATGTAAAACAAGAAAAGATATATTTGTTTTTATAATTGGGTCCTTAAACAGATAAAAAAAATCGAATTGTAAATACATTTTATAAGAATGAAAGATATGTGTGCAACATTCATGATTTCATAACAACATTGGCTTTCGAATCATGGTATGATGCCCGATGCAAATGTTGTTATGTTTTTTTCTTTTTATTTCATTTCTTAAATAAATTGATGAAAGAACGAATCCGGATTCGCTTTACATTAATATATACTATACATGTACGTAAACCCCGACAACACAATAAACTGGATAGCCATTTTCGATTACGTGTATCGTACGTGTATCATTGTGCATGTCGCAATTTGACTCAATTGCTTTAAATTACATAATTACACACCTACCTATCATGAACGATCAGTTGATTTTGTAAGTATCGGTCTCTATAGAATCTGCACACGTCATATCGTGCAGAAGGAAAACAAAACAAAACAAAAGCAAAACAAAAACAAAAATACAAGAAAACAACGCAGTTAAAATTATGTGTATTCTGTATAAAGTAAGACGAAGACTCGTGACGATTTACAATATTTAATCAGGTAAAACATCAAGGGTTACACAATACAAATTCCCCCAAATTAAAGTATGTTCCCTAATGTACAAAAGCATATTTTGCATCATACCAAAACTAATCCACCGTACACATTAAAACTGAATTTAAAACTGTTATTTTCCGTGGTGATGAGGGGAGGATTATATCCATCTCATAATTTTGATATCAGTACAATACCTTATTATCTTATAGTAAAATGTAAAACCCCACCACCCACCAATATTGATGTCTTACAATAGTTTATTTAATCACAAAAAATATAACTTACTTTTGAACACCGATTTCATTTATCATACTCATAAGACACGGAAATATATCAATATGCATTAGATGTGAATGTGTATAAAGTCGCACATGTGTTCAACTCCTCACGTACCTATTTCAAGTGTATTTGGAGACAACGAGTAGGAAATCATTATATATTCTGGATTGAACCATCCCCCTAATGACGTCATTAAACCTTAGTTCTAACAGTATGACCACACGTGTTTCCGTTATAAACAATCCGTTTCCAATTTGAAGAACATCACACAAAAGGGACATCACGGTGAACAGATTTTTCATTGATTGTATGTTTCTAGCACACTTCCAGTAGCGTTTCTATGCTATCCCGATATTTCCAATGACCGTCCAACCTGATCACTCGGTTTAGTCGGGAAACCCCTGTCAGGCAGTTGTTTTGTAAATTCTATTGCAAATTTTAACGCCAACGCACAGATGTGATGCAGTATGTAAAGTATGTTTTTAGCATCAGATTTTGTTGTAGGTGTGGCAGATGTTATCTGATTACTCAAAATTAATGCAGAATTATGAAAGAGTAAAGCCATACATTACTCAAAATCATGAATTCGAGTCCTCGTGTAAATGTGCACCGTCCTGATTGCTACGGCAGTGTTTTTCCTTGAATAGTTCCCATTTGCGATGTTGCGTCCATAGTGAAATTCTAGGGTGTATTTTGCCCGTTCGGTCATCCTTTGCGTTGTGACTGACGCTCTAACCTCTTCAATCGTAGTCCATTCACGCGGGAGACATTTTGTTTTCAGGTACTGTGCTGTTTTGCGCTTGCGTTAATAAAAAGTAAAATATTTCCCTTTCATAGATATTAATCAACATCTTCATACACATATATTTTAGCGAAAGCCAAAAGTTATTGTTTATTTTGTTAACTGTGATATATAAATATATCCAAGACTTATGGCAGTAAAAACAAAAACTGTAACAAAGTATTTTACCATGATGTCAATTAGAGTAAATACCTGTAGAGAATATCGTCGATAACACAGAAAATAATTCCCTTTCCAGAACACCCGCTATTTTATAACAATTTAATAAGGAAATCCGTGCGTATAAATCTGCTGTTTGTTAATATTTTTTTCAAAGATTTATCTATTTTGAGCTACCGTCTTGTTTGCATATCTGTTTATCTTTTAGTGTTATTGTGTTTAGGGTCATCTATATATACTCTTGTTGTTGGTGTCGTTGTTGTTGTTGTTGTTGTTGTTGTGTTTGTTCAGTCTCTCTCTCGTCACAAAACTGTCAGACAGATATATACTCTTGTTGTTGTTGTTGTTGTTGTTGTTGTTGTTGTTCAGTCTCTCTCTCGTCACACAACTGTCAGACAGATATATACTCTTGTTGTTGTTGTTGTTGTTGTTGTTCAGTCTCTCTCTCGTCACAAAACTGTCAGACAGATATATACTCTTGTTGTTGTTGTTGTTGTTGTTGTTGATGATGATGATGCTGTTGTTGTTCAGTCTATCTCGTCACGAAACTGTAAGACAGATATATACTCTTGTTGTTGTTGTTGTTGTTGTTGTTGTTGTTCAGTCTCTCTCTCGTCACACAACTGTCAGACAGATATATACTCTTGTTGTTGTTGTTGTTGTTGTTGTTCAGTCTCTCTCTCGTCACAAAACTGTCAGACAGATATATACTCTTGTTGTTGTTGTTGTTGTTGTTGTTGTTGTTGTTCAGTCTCTCTCTCGTCACACAACTGTCAGACAGATATATACTCTTGTTGTTGTTGTTGTTGTTGTTGTTGTTGTTGTTGTTGTTGTTGTTCAGTCTCTCTCTCGTCACAAAACTGTCAGACAGATATATACTCTTGTTGTTGTTGTTGTTGTTGTTGTTGATGATGATGATGCTGTTGTTGTTCAGTCTATCTCGTCACGAAACTGTAAGATATATAGTATATTCTCTTATTGTTTTGTTGTTATTTTTGTTATGTGTTTTGTTGTTTACAATGAACTTACAATAGAACTCCACAACAATAAAAATAGCACATTGCTATACAATGTTGCTGTTTCTGTTTATTTTCCATAACGAAATGGAGACTTTACAGTTTTTCTCGATTTTTGGTGATGTTTGCCTTTAGTTCGATTCTTGTGTTTATGTCCTGATCCGTTCGCCCTCATCAGATGCATTTTCCATGGATGTACACCCAATCCAACCCATCTGGCGTATCTCTTCTGTATCCTCAAAGTACCACTGCAAGAATCCAGCTTCTCCTGGACACCCTCTTCTTTAGCGTCGGACTTGTCGTCAATTGATCCCTGAACTTTGAGTACAAGTCCCGACTTTGTTATACCTTCCGATGAATTTTCTTCTCCGCTCACTGCTAAAACCAGCATCACCAACACAAACATACTCAGCATCTTGACCTAGAATTAGGAATAAAAGTTTGTGTAAAGTCGTACTCCAAATAGGTATTTTTCATCATTTCAAATTTAAAAGTAGGTAAATTTCTTTTTTTAAAATCAATATAACTTTGATAAAAGTTTAATGCTATGACATATTAAGTGTATTGACCATTTACTTTATATGATACAGTTACTTCTGTCATATTTCAAGCACTAAGGACTAATTTTCAGTAGTGATGGCCTATTGACTCACCATATAAGCTTTATTAATTATCATGCATATAAAAGAATGAATATTTGAGAATGCTTAAACATAAAGTAGATGGAGCAGTCTCAAGTCAATGTATACATTATTTATAAAATAACTGCACCAATAAAAATAAAAGTATCATAGTAATTCAACTAGAGGCACTAATAATAATAACTGGATTGAGACGAGGGACATAATACAATGACGTTTATGCAGTAACTGGTATTGAATCTCTTAGTTCAGACGAGAACAAGATAAGCTACAGTACTAATGTATAAATTTAAAAGCTAAAAGCTCAAAATATCTAAGAAATATTGTCGAACTTTTCCTTGAATAGAATGAAATGCTAGATATCCTATGAGAAATAACAGATTATTTTATCCCCCACTATGTAGAACTGAAAATTATGCTAACAGTTTTTTTCCCGTCAACTACTTCAGTATCAGAGAATTTGCTCCCATTCACTAATACAAACATCTACTCTTTAGAACTGTTTACAAATCCCAAGATGATAACTTAGTACAAGCTACCGTTGTATCTAAATATCATGATATATGAAAATATAACATACTACCTTGTACACTCAGAAATAAGCATTTAGATATAATCATGAGAATGAAAATGCACATAACTATATATGTGAACGCCTAATTTATATTAACTCTATCACATGTGGACATATTCAATCACGATCACTATTATCTACATACTCTTCTGAATGGATGTAACGTTAATATTGATAAATATATTCTTCATGGTAATATTGAATACAAATACCAAACTAAAGATTTGATATGTAATATCCCTTAGAACTTAAAAATTATAAATGCACTCAACAACTGCTTGAATGCAACGATAAAATATTATAAAATATAGAATGTATATAATGTTATATCATTACAAAGCAAGAGAACTTACCGTATAAAAGCTTGGAACCCTCAATTGGAATTTGATCAAAATGTGTGGATGTTAGATTGCTCAGGTATATAAACAGCATTTACTAAAGGAATGTGCGTCTTTGTTATTCGTGCTAATATAGATAAAGATGATTTTTTTTTATGAAATGCGTCACTTAAGTTAAAGATCTAATATGGATGTGTTAACCTGTGTTACAACAGACGTCATACAAAGAATGGCGTGACAAACTAATACAAAATAACTAATGTACAGTGAACCTTGCCGGTGTCATATCATATTTGTATACCCATCAAAAAAGTATCCGTATAGTTTTTCTGGTCAACAAACAGTAACTATTAGTATTACCCCCTCCTTTCAAAGAAAACAATTAAGGAGGACTCAGAAAACATACCATATACACCCACACATGTGTAAAGGTAATTGTAAAGGTATTTAATTGTACTTTATTGGACTTTATTACATTACAGGAGAGTGTGGGTCACACCTGACTGAGGATCTAAGTAGAGGGGTATCTTACTTGTGCCAGCTGTCCACAGTATGCAGACTGAAGTATCTTTATTTCCTCTAGTAATCGACTGTAGTTTGTAAATGATATTGCACAGAACAATACTTTGGTATTATATTGCACTTGCTAGTCTTATTTAGTAAATGGTGTCAATTAATTTGAAATCAATTCGGCTATAATGACATCTACTGCATAATTATACTTTCAGAGTAGAAGTAAAAAGGAGTATTGCAATTTATATATTTTTTTCCTTCTGAGAATACTTTATGAATTTCTAAGGAAACCAAGCAAGTTAACACATTTGTAAATAAATACTTTGCTTCTACCATCCTTTCTGCCGAAACAGCAAACGTACCCATTAGTTTGATATGAATGTGCAAACTTTATACCTTAAACTATTCAATTATATATATCGAGATGAAGTCAACGTCCGTTAAAAATGCACTTATAATTTCAATACTTCTTATATTGCACATAATGCAATGTGCTGCTAGAAGTTCTTAGTTGGAGACATAACCATGAATTCAGGAGTTCAATTAGAAATAAAAATAATAATAAAACAAAATAATGATAATTTACTCACACCCATGAAGCAAATATGATAGTAGCCAACACAAAAGTACATGAAGAAACATCATGGGGGGGTTGACACTTCGCTCAGATCCACAGTTGCTAGAACCAAATAAGTCTTAGATTTGCATGTTAGATATTGGATAAGGCAGTTCTATTGTCTTAGCTCATCTGCCGGAAGAACAATTAAATTGATGCAGTGGTACGTCTGCCGTCTGGTGTCAAGTTTTACCCATTTTTTCATACAACCAAAATATCAGGGGCACAGATATTAAGCATGTAGGATGCTTGTATAAATATGTATCTTCTGTTTACGTTTAGTATATATTATGTACAAAGAGGACCCGGATGTGTTGTGTCATGTATTTATTAATCCACCGTTAATGCACTGGTGGCAAAAACAAGTACATTATACAACATAGAAATCATGCATTCCTCACGTACCTATACGTAAGATAATAGAAGTGAAATAACTGTTACTGAGATATGATAGCTGTTAACACTCTACACTGTAATGTAAATGTAAATTGAAATTTATTGATATTGATTTCCTATTATTTACTATAACTCAAATATATAATCTTTTCCACCTTATATATTAACAATTAATTAATTATTATTAATTATTAGCATTCCAATCACCAATTACTCCTACACACTAAAATATAACGACAAATTGCAAAAAAAAAAGCATTCTAAAACATTCATTACTCATTCAAAGGCTATGGGGTCCAATTATTAGGAGTTTTATTAGGAGGTAAAAATAGCGTTAATTTACCAAATAAACCTTAACTGTTATGGAATTCATATGACTTCATAAACGATCGATACAAAAAGATCACAACAAATTCCACTTTGACCATGAAATTGCTCAATGACAAAATGTCAATTACCTTATAAAAAAGATAATTGATCGATAACCACAATTTAATTACAAAAATGGTATATAAAGGTACATTTTTGCTATATTATACCTATACAATCTTAATAATTAAACAGGGTTAAATATTATTATTTTACTATAGGCTTGACTTTTTTTTTTCAAAATCCAAAATTTACATGTAACTAGTCAGCCCAAGTTGGCCAAAGCTGAGGTAAACAGGGGCATTTGTTATGACCAAGCTAATAGCCTGTCCATAGTCATATGTCATATCAAACTCACTTGATCACTTCCACACAGAGGTAATTACATATTGCCTAAAGTAGTACCTTTATACGTTAAATGTGTTTCGTTATTTGTTTGTGTTTCTGCCAGTTCTGTCAAAAGACATGTGTACGAACAACAGAAAGCACCGTACCCACGTGTCACACACCAATACCCAGGTTCTATTTGGGGTTCCGTGAAGTGAATAACAACCAGAGACTCATCAACACTAATGGCATTTTGGTATCAGTTACTACCTACATGCACCAAGAACAGCATGTAGACATATTGAGGAAGCCCCTAACATAGGCTACTGGAGGGACTAGTATGCTCATACACTCATTGTCAGGGCAGCCCGGTGGGCTTGGCCTACGCACTGACACACATATATATTGGCCAACAACTAAACACACCCACTTCGCTCGAAGACTAGGGAAGAAAGACACAGAGAAAGAGAGCAGAAATAGCTCTCGAAGTCTACGTACCAACTAGTTAGACTCGACAGAGTGACAGCTAATAGAAACGCAGATTACAAGAGATAGGACAAAAAGGGAAAGTAGAGAGTGAGAAGTCCCTCCCGGTAATAACAATTTAATCACTGCTAAACACATTCACACACTCCTTCACAATCGGGTCAATCTCTCTCATAAAAGCCAACTTCCACACTAGCAGCGCTGAATCTAAACAAGGATATCGAAGAAATGTTAGCATATTTGACATATGCGGATGCTATATCATATGGCATCTAACATCATAACATACGCATTCATTCTTTTAGGTACGGGCGTAATAGAACGATGACAAACATACAGGGGGCTAGGAAGCATCTTTAAGTCGTGTCTTGCATATACAATGCAGTATATAATAAAATTTCTCGGCATTTGATGAACAAAAAAAACCATACTTTTGCGTTTATCATCCGGGATATAACTCAGCATGAGCAATGTCGATTTACGTTCTATTGTTAAAGGTTTATTACATACTTTACTTATGCATTATTGACGTAATACAGCAGATTTAAATGTAATTATATAAAGGAAATTCCAAAAGGGATAATAAAGTTTAGCCCGTAAAATAAATTTGGCATTACTTAAGACACAGTTAGGTACCCTCTACAGGTTCGGGACTATCTTACAAAAAAAATGGTATATTTGAATTTGCAATTATTGATTATCATTTCTTATTTTGTTTTTCTTTGTTTTTTGTATTTTTAATTTGTCAATCACATACTTTATCCTTTCCACTTCATAGACTAATAAATGATTATCTCCCCTTTCTTACAAGACCACTGCACACACAAACACATCCCTGTCATGGTCATGTAATCATGATAGGCCATGAAAGGGGATTATGTGTGCAGTGAAGTGTGATAACAATGGATTTATTGCCCACTTTTCAATTGTGAAAGGTGGGTAAAGGTAAGGGCTTGAAACTAATAAGCTTGTCATTTCAAGCAAGCCTGGGTGATTATCTACCCGTATGATCCATCGTCATACATAGGTAAACTAGACTTAATTACATACCCAGGGGATCAAATCAGTCTTAGATCTGTTTACTAGACATTGTATTGTTTTAGCTAATCTGGCCGAAGGGCGTCGTCTGTCTGATGTCATTTTCTGTCTTCTAACGACTTTTCATACAACGGCAATTACATGGTTGCTTAACATCGATATTTCTCGTCCAGTTATAGGGCTTACACAACTAAATAATTTACCACCTGTTACTATTTAACATTTTAATATCCTCTAATATCTTTAATATTTGAAGTTCAACACCTGTGACAACTGTCTACGTTCAAAGATACATACCCCGCCAATGCCATAAAATGAACTTTTGACGGGTTTAACCGAAAGTTGACATCTAAAACTATATAAAAAGAAGCCATTTTTTCAAAAGTTTAATACCTGCACATGCCATTAATGCAAAATTTGTCATGATTCCTCATAAAATTCTTTGTAGCTCATTACTTTACCAAAACTAACTTTTAGATATTGCAAACATGTGAAGCACGTGCTGATAGACTTATTTAGTTCTGTGAGTCCCTATACCAAGTTAAACGGCTATTGGTGGATCTCCCCGCGTAGTGGTCACTAACACTAGGTAATGATATATCACTTCTCCAATATATCACTTCAATGTATATACATAACTGCTTCATTATCATAATACCTCTCATAGATCTTAATGTATTGCGATGTTACACCGAAACAAACAAAATCTTATTAGCTTATACAAATATAAACCAGTGTTTAGGTGAACACTCCAACTTCGGAAAAAATAATGTTCTCCGTTAAATACATCCTATCCATATCAATATATAGTAGTGTACATGTACATTTTATAAAGTAAACATTATGTTATAAAGTATCATTTGTCAGTAAGAGTTATTTCCCTTCTATTATGTCATGAACAAGAACGTGAGGAAAACAAGTACAGTATTGTTTTTGTCAAAATTAAATCAATCATTCTTGAAAGCACTGGCGAAATTTGTATTGATTTTTCATAACAATATTAGCCTCGGAAAGTCTGTAGTAATGTCCGGGACCGCGTTACCACGGTTAATATTCTCCGCCGTCGGATATCTTCTCCAAATAAACGCGATCCATGTACTATTTACATAAATTCAATGCTATTCTGGTCTTCTAAATGTTGAAAACATAAAAATTATCTTTAAAAATCTCACTGAATAAATGTCACTATATGGAACTATATTATGTTGTTATGAAGTTCGCTAAGGCCCGGCCAATAACCGTCTGACATTCTCCAACACCACTTCCATGTAAAACAAGAAAAGATATATTTGTTTTTATAATTGGGTCCTTAAACAGATAAAAAAATCGAATTGTAAATACATTTTATAAGAATGAAAGATATGTGTGCAACATTCATGATTTCATAACAACATTGGCTTTCGAATCATGGTATGATGCCCGATGCAAATGTTGTTATGTTTTTTTCTTTTTATTTCATTTCTTAAATAAATTGATGAAAGAACGAATCCGGATTCGCTTTACATTACTATATACTATACATGTACGTAAACCCCGACAACACAATAAACTGGATAGCCATTTTCGATTACGTGTATCGTACGTGTATCATTGTGCATGTCGCAATTTGACTCAATTGCTTTAAATTACATAATTACACACCTACCTATCATGAACGATCAGTTGATTTTGTAAGTATCGGTCTCTATAGAATCTGCACACGTCATATCGTGCAGAAGGAAAACAAAACAAAACAAAAGCAAAACAAAAACAAAAATACAAGAAAACAACGCAGTTAAAATTATGTGTATTCTGTATAAAGTAAGACGAAGACTCGTGACGATTTACAATATTTAATCAGGTAAAAACATCAAGGGTTACACAATACAAATTCCCCCAAATTAAAGTATGTTCCCTAATGTACAAAAGCATATTTTGCATCATACCAAAACTAATCCACCGTACACATTAAAACTGAATTTAAAACTGTTATTTTCCTTGGTGATGAGGGGAGGATTATATCCATCTCATAATTTTGATATCAGTACAATACCTTATTATCTTATAGTAAAATGTAAAACCCCACCACCCACCAATATTGATGTCTTACAATAGTTTATTTAATCACAAAAAATATAACTTACTTTTGAACACCGATTTCATTTATCATACTCATAAGACACGGAAATATATCAATATGCATTAGATGTGAGTGTATAAAGTCGCACATGTGTTCAACTCCTCACGTACCTATTTCAAGTGTATTTGGAGACAACGAGTAGGAAATCATTATATATTCTGGATTGAACCATCCCCCTAATGACGTCATTAAACCTTAGTTCTAACAGTATGACCACACGTGTTTCCGTTATAAATAATCCGTTTCCAATTTGAAGAACATCACACAAAAGGGACATCACGGTGAACAGATTTTTCATTGATTGTATGTTTCTAACACACTTCCAGTAGCGTTTCTATGCTATCCCGATATTTCCAATGTCCGTCCAACCTGATCACTCGGTTTAGTCGGGAAACCCCTGGCAGGCAGTTGTTTTGTAAATTCTATTGCAAATTTTACCGCCAACGCACAGATGTGATGCAGTATGTAAAGTATGTTTTTAGCATCAGGTTTTGTTGTAGGTGTGGCAGATGTTATCTGATGACTCAAAATTTATTCAGAATTATGAAAGAGTAAAGCCATACATTACTCAAAATCATGAATTCGAGTCCTCGTGTAAATGTGCACCGTCCTGATTGCTACGGCAGTGTTTTTCCTTGAATAGTTCCCATTTGCGATGTTGCGTCCATAGTGAAATTCTAGGGTGTATTTTGCCCGTTCGGTCATCCTTTGCGTTGTGACTGACGCTCTAACCTCTTCAATCGTAGTCCATTCACGCGGAAGACATTTTGTTTTCAGGTACTGTGCTGTTTTGCGCTTGCGTTAATAAAAAGTAAAATATTTCCCTTTCATAGATATTAATCAACATCTTCATACACATATATTTTAGCGAAAGCCAAAAGTTATTGTTTATTTTGTTAACTGTGATATATAAATATATCCAAGACTTATGGCAGTAAAAACAAAAACTGTAACAAAGTATTTTACTATGATGTCAATGAGAGTAAATACCTGTAGAGAATATCGTCGATGACACAGAAAATAATTCCCCATCCAGAACACACGCTATTTTATAACAATTTAATAAGGAAATCTGTGCGTATAAATCTGCTGTTTGCTAATATTTTTTTCAAAGATTTATCTATTTTGAGCTACCGTCTTGTTTGCATATCTGTTTATCTTTTAGTGTTATTGTGTTTAGGGTCATCTATATATACTCTTGTTGTTGGTGGCGTTGTTGTTGTTGTTGTTGTTGTTGTTGTTGTGTTTGTTCAGTCTCTCTCTCGTCACAAAACTGTCAGACAGATATATACTCTTGTTGTTGTTGTTGTTGTTGTTGTTGTTCAGTCTCTCTCGTCACAAAACCGTCAGACAGATATATACTCTTGTTGTTGTTGTTGTTGCTGTTGATGATGATGTTGTTGTTGTTGTTGTTGTTCAGTCTCTCTCTCGTCACAAAACTGTCAGACAGATATATACTCTTGTTGTTGTTGTTGCTGCTGTTGATGATGATGTTGTTGTTGTTGTTGTTCAGTCTCTCTCTCGTCACAAAACTGTCAGACAGATATATACTCTTGTTGTTGTTGTTGTTGCTGTTGATGATGATGTTGTTGTTGTTGTTGTTGTTCAGTCTCTCTCTCGTCACAAAACTGTCAGACAGATATATACTCTTGTTGTTGTTGTTGTTGCTGTTGATGATGATGTTGTTGTTGTTGTTGTTCAGTCTCTCTCTCGTCACAAAACTGTCAGACAGATATATACTCTTGTTGTTGTTGTTGTTGCTGTTGATGATGATGTTGATGATGTTGTTGTTGATCAGTCTATCTCGTCACGAAACTGTAAGATATATAGTATATTCTCTTATTGTTTTGTTGTTATTTTTGTTATGTGTTTTGTTGTTTACAATGAACTTACAATAGAACTCCACAACAATAAAACTAGCACATTGCTATACAATGTTGCTGTTTCTGTTTATTTTCCATAACGAAATGGAGACTTTACAGTTTTTCTCGATTTTTGGTGATGTTTGCCTTTAGTTCGATTCTTGTGTTTATGTCCTGATCCGTTCGCCCTCATCAGATGCATTTTCCATGGATGTACAACCAATCCAACCCAACTGGCGTATCTCTTCTGTATCCTCAAAGTACCACTGCAAGAATCCAGCTTCTCCTGGACACCCTCTTCTTTAGCGTCGGACTTGTCGTCAATTGATCCCTGAACTTTGAGTACAAGTCCCGACTTTGTTATACCTTCCGATGAATTTTCTTCTCCGCTCACTGCTAAAACCAGCATCAGCAACACAAACATACTCAGCATCTTGACCTAGAATTAGGAAAAAAAGTTTGTGTAAAGTCGTACTCCAAATAGGTATTTTTCATCATTTCAAATTTAAAATTAGGTAAATTTCTTTTTTTTAAATCAATATAACTTTGATAAAAGTTTAACGCTATGACATATTAAGTGTATTGACCATTTACTTTATATGATACAGTTACTTCTGTCATATTTCAAGCACTAAGGACTAATTTTCAGTAGTGATGGCCTATGGACTCACCATATAAGCTTTATTAATTATCATGCATATAAAAGAATGAATATTTGAGAATGCTTAAACATAAAGTAGATGGAGAAGTCTCAAGTCAATGTATACATTATTTATAAAATAACTGCACCAATAAAAATAAAAGTATCATAGTAATTCAACTAGAGGCACTAATACTAATAACAGGATTGAGACGAGGGACATAACACAATGACGTTTATGCAGTAACTGGCATTGAATCTCTTAGTTCAGACGAGAACAAGATAAGCTACAGTACTAATGTATAAATTTAAAAGCTAAAAGCTCAAAATATCTAAGAAATATTGTCGAACTTTTCCTTGAATAGAATGAAATGCTAGATATCCTATGAGAAATAACAGTTTATTTTATCCCCCACTATGTAGAACTGAAACTTATGCTAACAGTTTTTTTCCCGTCAGCTACTTCAGTATCAGAGAATTTGCTCCCATTCACTAATACAAACATCTACTCTTTAGAACTGTTTACAAATCCCAAGATGATAACTTAGTACAAGCTACCGCTGTATCTAAATATCATGATATATGAAAATATAACATACTACCTTGTACACTCAGAAATAAAGCCAGTTACCTAAACTCTGCTTTATACAGTGACCACCTGAGTAAATCCGCAGCATTTAGATATAATCATGAGAATGAAAATGCACATAACTATATATGTGAACGCCTAATTTATATTAACTCTATCACATGTGGACATATTCAATCACGATCACTATTATCTACATACTTTTCTGAATGGATGTAACGTTAATATTGATAAATATATTCTTCAGGGTAATATTGAATACAAATACCAAACTAAAGATTTGATATGTAATATCCCTTAGAACTTAAAAATTATAAATGCACTCAACAACTGCTTGAATGCAACGATAGAACTGAAGTATGATATGATGTTAATTATAATAATATTATAACAAAAGTGCTTTGTAAATTATAATGCTACTAAATAATCATACATCACTTATGATATTATATGAGTGAACTGCAAATAAATTAATCCTACAAATTAAAACACCCCAAATATGAAATATCATAAATGAGTTACTAATGAATTGTCATGCATCTCCGTTGGTAAACGGTCGATATGTTTATACAAAGGGACGTGTTTCCCACAGATTTCGTGCGTGGAAGTTCATCAGTAAAACATAAATGGTATGAAAATGATATAACAAATTTATTTTACATTAAAACATAAATTGGATTCACTCAATGTACTTGTAATGGTGGATACCACTGCAGAATAGTAATGTGAATAGTTATATTCATTGTAATAGTTTGAAAAGGTCTTCAAAAGGCTTAGCCTGATGTCCACTCTATTTGACATCTTAAAAGTCAATGTTTGTTGAAAATGAAAGTGTAATTTTCTGCTCGGTATGGAGTCTACTGTAATTACAGAGAGGGGGATGCATAGTTCAAGTACTTATCTGTAGAGAGGATTTCAAAAACGAAAACGCTCTATGTACATAGACTTAATTAGTATAAGGAAAGACTTCATTCCAGCTTAATATTTGGATGGTCGTGTGGCACAGTGGTAAAGTGGATTCGTTTCCCAAATCGGAAAGATATTGGGATCAGCTTCCAAACCACTTTGGTTTTCTCCGAGTACTCCGGTTTCCTCTAACACTATGACCCCTTGCGCGATTCAATTAGAGCCAGCAAGTGTGATTAATATAAGTTAATATATTTTGTTTAGCAATTGTTTTAAAATATAGAATGTATAGGTAGCAGTGTACAGTAAAAATGCCCAATTTTGAAAAATATGACACATGTCTTAGATATGTAAACATTGCCAGTTAACCCTACATATAAACTCTAATAAAGTATATATATTTGTAATCTGTACAACATTTGCAATTTTGATACAGCTCTGAAGGATAAGTTAACTGATATTTTCTGTGATTTTTAGAGCTGTGAATACCATAGTAACAGCTTAAGAAATGCTCAAAAATTGCAAAATATTATGATATTTGACCCAAAACACCACAATTCTCTACACAATTTTTTTCTGAAACCTATTTAAAATTAGATATCTCTATCCCGAAGACAGAATTAATCTTGTTTTGACATATGTTGTAAATTAAGTTTTTCCGCTATCTCACCTTTGTGGGCATCCATTTTTCGCTGTAGGCAAAACTAAATTTCCTGTGTAAACACACTTGCGGAAAATCCGGAAATTTAAAATCCGGAACCAATTTATTACTTTTTGTTTGAACAAATGTGAAGCCTGTATGTACTTCTTCATACTGAATATACCATTTTTTATGCATATCATAATACAGGAGTTATTTGCTTAACAAAAAGATTGCCCATGGCCAGGCTGACCTACTGTAGTGTGCTACCATATAATGTTATATCATTACAAAGCAAGAGAACTTACCGTATAAACGCTTGGAACCCTCAATTGGAATTTGATCAAAATGTGTGGATGTTAGATTGCTCAGGTATATAAGCATTTACTAAAGGAATGTGCGTCTTTGTTATTCGTGCTAATATAGATAAAGATGATTTTTTATGAAATGCGTCACTTAAGTTAAAGATCTAATATGGATGTGTTAACCTGTGTTACAACAGACGTCATACAAAGAATGGCGTGACAAACTAATACAAAATAAGCAACGTACAATGAACCTTGCCGGTGTCATATCATATTTGTATCCCCATCAAAAAAGTATCCGTATAGTTTTTCTGGTCAACAAACAGTAACTATTAGTATTACCCCCTCCTTTCAAAGAAAACAATAAAGGAGGACTCAGAAAACATACCATATACACCCACACATGTGTAAAGGTAATTGTAAAGGTATTTAATTGTACTTTATTGGACTTTATTACATTACAGGAGAGTGTGGGTCACACCTGACTGAGGATCTAAGTAGAGGGGTATCTTACTTGTGCCAGCTGTCCACAGTATGCAGACTGAAGTATCTTTATTTCCTCTAGTAATCGACTGTAGTTTGTAAATGATATTGCACAGAACAATACTTTGGTATTATATTGCACTTGCTAGTCTTATGGTTATGGTAAATGGTGCCAATTAATTTGAAATCAATTCGGCTGTAATGACATCTACTGCATAATTATGATACTTTCAGAGTAGAAGTAAAAAGGAGTATTGCAATTTATATGTTTTTTTCCTTCTGAGAATACTTTATGAATTTCTAAGGAAACCAATCAAGTTAACACATTTGTAAATAAATACTTTGCTTTTACCATCCTTTCTGCCGAAACAGCAAACGTACCCATTAGTTTGATATGAATGTGCAAACTTTATACCATAAACTATTCAATTATATATATCAAGATGAAGTCAACGTCCGTTAAAAATGCACTTATAATTTCAATACTTCTTATATTGCACATAATGCAATGTACTGCTAGAAGTTCTTAGTTGGAGACATAACCATGAATTCAGGAGTTCAATTAGAAATAAAAATAATAATAAAACAAAATAATGATAATTTACTCACACCCATGAAGCAAATATGATAGTAGCCAACACAAAAGTACATGAAGAAACATCACGGGGTGGGGGTGGGGGGGGGGGGGGTTGACACTTTTTCGACATTCTCGCTCAGATCCACAGTTGCTAGAACCAAATCAGTCTTAGATTTGTATGTTAGATATTGGATAAGGCAGTTCTATTGTCTTAGCTCATCTGCCGGAAGAACAATTAAATCGATGCTGTGGTACGTCTGTCGTCTGGCGTCAAGTTTTACCCATTTTTTCATACAACCAAAATGTCAGGGGCACAGATATTAAGCATGTAGGATGCCTGTATACATATGTATCTTCTGTTTACGTTTAGTATATACATGTATGTAGCTTTCTATGTATCGACAAGATCTCAGATGAGAACTAAAATCGGAATTATTCCATAGTAACTTACAGATATTTCCCTTTGTTATATTATTATTAAAAAAATTTTGGTGCTACTAATCATGAACAACTAAATGGATTTCGATGAAATTTGGTCTGGAGAATTATTTGGCAGTGTTGTATGTTGTATAAAAGAAGGATGTGACACCCTTGGGACAGGAGAAAATTAAGGGGCCCAATAGGGGCGATATTGCAAAAAAATAAAATAAAAAGCTTTCAAATACGTACTTCCTCTTTTTCAAGAATGACAGAATTTAGTCCTCCTATAGTTTGAACTATCGTTGGGAGAGGCAGTTAAAAAGTAGGAAAATATTTGAAATATAACTTAAAATGAATATTTTGCCACAGTTACTGAAATATCCAAGTGAGCGATATACATGTGACCACCTTGGTCACTTGTTGGCTCACATCGCACAAAAATCTAATGTTACAACATCGTGTACTATGGAAATATTATCCAGTTAAATTTAGTCGACCGTGACCCCGCTCGACGCTGCATGCTTTCAGCAGATTTTTCAAGAAAGCGTGCATCCGGGGTACTCTTGCACCATATATGTCATTACAAATCGAACAATGTAACAGCACAGATCAGTTTCATAGCATTTCTTTTCACAGCTGTTGTACAGCCGCGATTAAGTGAAGTCGATAGGGATAGGGCCATTGCTCTGATAATGCAGGGAATGCAGAAAAGATTAATAGAATCTATCATGGGTCTGTTCCGTGGACAGGGATATCTCAACCAGAGTGTAAGAGATTGGCCAGTCAGCACGAGGTTTGCCTCGGGGTAAGATCATTAAGCTCGGCAAGCCTCGTGTTTGGCAACTTAAGAATGTTGCCCTCGAGTTGGGATTCTCCTGTCTCACCCCCACGGGGGTGAAAGATTATATTAATCCTGTTTAGTTGGGCGTCTCAGGTCCACAGGGATATTGGAAGACCGTCCTAGGAGCGGATACCCGCGCATTACGTCGCGACGTCAAGATATACATTGTAGAAGCATACGTCTCACGCACCTCCTTAACCTTACAGACGGAGACGGTACATCAAGGTTGGCCAGTGTGTCCAGGAACGGTTAGGAATAGGATGCAGGAGTTTCATCTAAGGCCACGACGTCCTTATGTTTGTCCGCCAATAACGCAGAGGCGACGCCAAGGTCGAATAAAGTGGCTGCTTGGCCCACTGGAGACGCGTGTTGTTCAGATTCGGGGGAAGGTCTGTCGTGGTATGGGGGATGTCTTAAGGCAAGAAAACACCTCTCGCGATTATCCATGGTAATCGTACAGCAGTAAGATTTCGGGATCAGGTCGATCTTGAGACCATACGTTCTTCCTCTTATACATCAACGTAACCTTATGTTGCGGCAGGACAACGCGAGCCCAAATGTTGCTAGGGTTTGTCCTGACTTTCTGGCTCAAAACAACGTTCCAGAGTCCAGGTATGTACCCAAACGAGCATTTGTGGGACGAGCTAGACAGGAGGGTTACGGAGAGCGTTAACGTCGCTCAACACACGCATGCCCATATTCGGAGTGGAATAGTATCACTCAAATGACAATAAACACCTTGATGGAGTTAATGTTAAGGAGAGTATTTTTAATGGTATTCACGCAAACAACGTCTTTGATAGGACAACAAAATCATCAAATTGTACTCAGTAATGATGAAATAATCGAGAAACTCACACCACGAACCCATAACCAAAGAATCATGTAAAATGATAACCATTGAAAATAAACTTTCGTTTCTTATTTCCGGTAGTATATGGATTGTGATGATTTACAGGAAATAAAACTACACGCGTGACAACGTGATAGATTATTACGCACAATACCTTACTATAAAACTGCATTCACATTTTACAGGGTTTAAAAACAACATTTTAAAATGTTGGCGATAGAGCCTTGGACATGTTTTTATAGACTGACATTTTCGCTGTAACTTAAAACCAGCCTGTTCGAGAGACGTAGACTCCTGATGGTTTTACTGGTGTCGGGGGTGTCATAACGTTAATCTAATAGGTAACTAAGTGTCAAAGTCGAATAAAATGGTCTTGGCATCTGTTCTCAATTTCTCCCGTAATGCATTGCGGTCCATGCATCAGGAACAGACCAGATCCGAGAAATTCAACCTTTGAAATTGAGACCGAGTACGTTTAAATTCGGGGAGAAAATTGACTCTATACCGGCACGTAGAATAAAAGTAATAATTTTCTTCGAATGTATACATTTTCCGCACTCTCCGGGGTTTAAGAAGTTAATTGCAATCAAATATCAAAACTACATGTTGAAGTACGGACTGGATTGTAATCCTAGTCTGCGCAAATGACGTTTTTCGAGATTTGCAATATGACTGTGTTAGAACGGTGACTTATGTCGAATTTTGTTCTGATTGTATTTTTGTGCAAGTTTTAGGTCTGTCCTTTATCCTCAAAATCCTTCCAGAAAATCCCCACGTCATTGAAAAATTCATAGCTTTGATTTGAGATAAGCTATCGATTATCTAAAAAGAATGACCAATGAAAAATTCAAGCACATGATGAACCTATGAATGATGCAAGATAGGATCATGGTATACGATTCTCAGCACGGAAGCTTTCTCAAAAACAATATAAACTATATACACGTGTTTTCCAAACGATTGCTGCTTGATAACATTGCCATTTAAAATACTCTAAAGATTAATTGCTTTAATCATTCATTAAATATTTGTAATATTCCAACGGAAAACATTACAGAATTCAACTTTTTTTTCAGAAATGCTTTTGCGTGAAAAATGTCAGGTCAAGGAACAATGAAGAAAGCGGAGTAAGATAGCTGGTCGAGAGTTTTCAGGAAACGTCATCGGAAAGAGAACAATAGCGTAAACAAACAAATGCAAGTCTTCCAAACCAGTAAGTAAATTGTTAGTAGCAAAGTTAGAAATACGAGGTTGGGTTGTACATTTGGGAACGCATTTATTTTCACTAAAACTGTAAGGGCTTGGTCTATGATCGGGTTTAACAAGATAAAGAGCATCTGCCTAGCTTCGTTGTCTTCTCCAGGGATCCTTATTTCCTAGGGCACATTCTTCCAGTCGGCCAGACAAAAAAATGGCTTGTTCGTTTAGTTTTTTTTTGGTTTTATTTTTAGTTGTTTTTTTTTATTTTTTTATTTTAGGGGTTTAATCTCATCGCAATATGAGGGCGGGTGTCAAAGTAACAGTCCTACATTGTAAGTGTTGCAATGGAGACAGGAGATCTGTTTTGGTCTCTTCAATGTCCCCTAAATATGCCCCCTAGATAAAAGACACGGACGAAAATCCCGATTCTTCAGAACCAAATCAAGAACTAGAATGACTTGTGAAACAGGCATTTGGTAAATAAACAATGCATTTTTTACGCCATGGTATAATTCTGACGAAAAAAAGCAGATTAGGCGTCAGTGATCATGTAATGCGATAAAGGGGAGGCCGTCCTGTTGCTCGGACGTTAAACAATGTAAACCAAGACCGAATGGCAAACTTTTGAAAAAAAGACATGACATCTTTAGCAGGATTTCATCAATTTAATAAGCATACGAAATACCGAAGACAAACATGTTAAATTCAAGCTAGAAGTCATTGAAATGTGCATTACGGTTATACTGGCCTGGGTACATTGGGCCTAATCAACATTCTCCTTGGTTTATATCGGCAGGCCCAATGGTCGCGGTGGACTCGGATTTGTGCACATGAATTAATTTGCTACGTTTCCATTTCAGTTTCGGGCCGCATTGTCCGTCGTACTGACAGAGGGTGCTTCCGAAGAGATTCTGTCTGACCACTCGGAACTGTGCCACAAGGTTTGGCATGTCAAGGGTTACTATGAACACTACCACGCCGCAGAGCAGAGTGACACCGACAATCCCGATACCTTGAGCGGAAGTGCGACCGTCGTACGCACTTTTCTTCTTCCGGAGTGTCGATGACAAGGTAGATTTGTTCACAGATAACTCTCGTAGCTTCTGGAGTTTAGTATTAAGGTCAGCAGGGGTCGGGGTGGTCACTTTTGTTGGACATGGACATAGGCATAAAGGTGACTGTAACAAAAAAAGACAATGGTTAACAAATAAATGTTAACAATTTCAGACGGCTGTTGTATTTCTGTGTATCAAACAAACGCTTCAGTTAGAACTTTTCCGATTTGTCATTTCGCTGAGTAAGAAAAAAGGACTATATTAAATTTCTTAAAAAACATTGTTTTGTTCGATTTCCCCTTGACTCAGTACTTGACACAGATATCGCCATCATCAAAAATGGCGAAGGCCTGGGGTAAGGGCAAGGTGTTAATCAGCTACAACAGAAGTTATCTACTCTCAGTACGATGAGTTAACACTGCGTCACTGCTATAATGGACATAGTTCATGTTAATTTCATGTTATTTGTGCTCCCACAAGACACATCATTTATGACTTTTATATGATAAAGTCGTTGTTTTAGAAATCCCTTAGCTAGAACTAATCTAAAAAATACTTATGTGCAGAAAAATAAAGGAATATCTTACATCATTTTATCGTTTTACAATAAACATGTTTTTAACCTACACACATATTTAAACTAAAATTGACTTGTAACAGTAAGTCTCCCTAGAGACATGACCTAGAATTAGAAGCCTTACTGCTGACAAAGTCTCAACAACAGTAGCTATACAATGTTCTCAGTAGAAAACTAATGCGTACCTTTAAAATTAGAAACCGTACTAGAAGCTAATCATGCAGTTTTAAAAATACCTGTGTTGAGTGTTTGTGGTCCTCACATGTATGGTTGGCTGTGACGAGGGGAACTAACGTAAGTCTATGTGTGGCATAGCGCATGATCCAACTTTGGATCGCCATGATTGGTTTATCACTTGATATCACAAGGACATCTTGTGCCAGCACCGCCACATCAGTGTGACTCCCAAGGTCAAGGTCAATTGTCTGATTTGTTGCACCATACACACGCACGTGTGTATCATTACATCGTGACATCAGACTCACAAAACCGGAAAACTGAGTCGGCCATGTTTGATATGATGTTCCGTACATCCCTATAGGTGGAAGTTGATTCATGAATGTTCTTCCGGCGGAAATGGCCCCACCACAGAACACCACGAACGGCTTGTTACCTGTAACCTTCATTCCCGTCATGTCCTTTGAACTACGGATTTGAAACATCGCGTTTTCGCGCGGGACTGGAACCTGGCACATGTCATGGCTACAAACACTTGTTTTGTTTGAAAATGACACTTGAGCTGAATGAGCCACGGAGAAGTAGAATTCTGTCATTGGGTAAATCGTAACAAGATCACAAGTGTAGTTAGCATGCAGTAAACTTGTCGCCATGATGTATTCATTTCCAGCTTTGTCAAGCGGAAGAACGAAATAAAATATTTCCCCGTCCATAATATCGAGAACTGTCATCCGAACATTCGCGATACTTTTGATGCGCACGACACAGTCGCCAGCGGTAAACGTCCGCTCACATGTTGTCCGAAGGTGATGTTCAATTATAGCTGACCTGTCGTCTGATTTACTGACCTCTAACCCGGAAGCGCTATAAACAGTGACCGTGACCTTGTCCTTTAGATTGTTCATTATCCTTAGCCTTGTTGTGTCGTTTCTGTAAGAATTTCGGTTGAAAGATAGGATAAAGTCCCTTCCAAACATGTTGACGTCAACTGAAGATAAAAAATACTTTCTGTTTTATTAGAATAATAGATATTAAGTGAACAACAAGTAAAATCAAAACCAAAACAAAACCAAAATAATCATCACAGAACCAAACCAAACGTCATAAAATCAAAGAAACATCATAAAACCAAAACAAACATCACAAATCCAAACCAAACATCAAAAAACCAATCAAAACCAATACCAAACCAAAACAAACGCCACAAAGCCAATACAAAACCAAACCAAACATCACAAAACCAAAACAAACATATAAAAAAAAAAAAAAAAATAATAAAACAAAAGGAATCATCACAAAGAAAAAAAATATCACAAAACCAAAACAAAACCAATACAAACATCACAAAATCAAAATAAACATCACAAAACCAAAACAAACATCACAAAACAAAAGGAGTCATCACAAAGAACAAAATATCACAAAACAAAAACAAAACCAATACAAACATCACAAAACCAAAACAAACATCACAAAACCAAAACAAACATTACAAAGCCATAACAAAACCAAAACAAACATCACAAAACCAAAACAAACATCACAAAATCAAAACAAAACCAAAACAAACATCACAAAGCCAAAACAAACATCAAAAAGCAAAGCAAACATAAAAAACAAAAGGAATCATCACAAAGAAAAAAATATCACAAAACCAAAACAAAACCAAAACAAACATTACAAAGCCATAACAAAACCAAAACAAACATCACAAAATCAAAAACATCACAAAACCAAAACAAACATCACAAAGCCAAAACAAAACCAAAACAAACATCACAAAACCAAAACAAACATCACAAAACCAAAACAAACATCACAAAACCAAAACAAACATCACAAAACCAAAACAAACATCACAAAGCCAAAACAAAGCCAAAACAAACATCACAAAACCAACACAAACATCACAAAACCAAAACAAACATCACAAAATCAAAAACATCACAAAACCAAAACAAACATCACAAAACCAAAATAAACATCACAAAACAAAAGGAGTCATCACAAAGAACAAAATATCACAAAACAAAAACAAAACCAATACAAACATCACAAAACCAAAACAAACATCACAAAACCAAAACAAACATTACAAAGCCATAACAAAACCAAAACAAACATCACAAAACCAAAACAAACATCACAAAGCCAAAACAAAGCCAAAACAAACATCACAAAACCAACACAAACATCACAAAACCAAAACAAACATCACAAAATCAAAAACATCACAAAACCAAAACAAACATCACAAAGCCAAAACAAAGCCAAAACAAACATCACAAAACCAACACAAACATCACAAAACCAAAACAAACATCACAAAATCAAAAACATCACAAAACCAAAACAAACATCACAACATCAAAAACATCACAAAACCAAAACAAATTCAAAACAAACATCGCAAAACCAAAACAAGCATCAGAAAACCAAACCAAACATCACAAAGCCAAAACAAAACCAAAACAAACATCAGAAAACCAAAACAAACATCACAAAATCAAAAACATCACAAAACCAAAACAAACATCACAAAATCAAAAACATCACAAAACCAAAACAAACATCACAAAACCAAAACAAATTCAAAACAAACATCGCAAAACCAAAACAAAACAAAACATCCCAAAAGTCATTTGATATTTGCCTTGGGAGGTTCATTAGTTGTTCTGGGATTAACAGGGTATCATAATGATTTTTTTAAGTTTAGTTGGTGTATTCGACTTTATGGTCGGGAGAGAAACGCCATTCACAGAACATGTTCTGCATATAATTTATATTTTAAATCTAGATTTTCTATGTGAAAAATAGGTTAAAACCATTATTTGAAAACCTGATACATATCACCGTTATCATCACAATGAACGAATGACTGAACTTACACTGTTTTCCGTGTGTGGTCCCGAAAACTACCATGAATATAACCATTAACATACTGCCACATACACTCTTCCCTCGTTCTGTAAGCTTTTGGCGTCGAATTGGTCTTCTAGTCGAAATATAATGTAAACACGCATTAGTTGTCTTCTAAAACGCTTCGTTCGCTTAATCGTCTTAAGAGTTGTCGATGCAGGATTTAGATGTCAAATACACAAAGCTGTTCTTTAAAAGCTTGGATTAAGCTTTGTAGAGATTTGTAAATTTACTTCTCGTTTTAAGTGCGTGACACTGTTGCTATGACAAGAAGTGCGTGCCTTTTGCTGCTTTGGATCAGTGTAGAACTCAATTGGTTTCCACCCAGGTAACAATCAAGAGCAGCATCTGTTGACTGCGCAGCTTATCTCTCCTCGAAACAAATAATCTGTCATTCTGTGGTTTATAAGGTTCCATAAATTACAACCTTCCTTTGTCGACTGTTAATTTTATCATTCTACTTTGAAGAAGGGCTGCAACAATCCCTGAATGAATTACATAACTTTATCGTAAAAATATTAATCTAAAGAAGGCGGTTTCATATATTATACTAATATTTATGTATGGGATATTGTATTTAGGCGTTTAATATATATTTCTGTTTAATTTTTTTCAATTAAACACATTTATTTTTGGGTTTGACATTTTAGTGATGTGTAACCTTAGTGCGAAGTGTCAGGACATCTAAGCCACTCGGCCACCGCGCGCGGCCGCAAGTTAATTTTGCAACAAACGCCATACTGCACTAATAATAGTGACGTTTTAGTCCTCGCTTGTGCTGTACCGTGGTTCACATATATCACGTGACTGTTAATCATATTTCTACTTCATTTCTGTATTTCTCCATCCCCAACATTTTAGAGTGCTAAACCTCGTTATTTATCTATCATGGCCTTGTTAAGAGGGCCCTAATTGCCTTAAGGTATTGTCGAGGGATGGATAGTTCCCTTTTAACAAGGCCATAATGTGTTTAGTACATCAAACATCCAATTTGATTTGCTAATTTGAATATTAACAAAATATTTCACCACCCGAGGGTCTCTCAGTGTCAGCAATTTTCTTCGTCTGCATCCATTACAACGATAACGAGGTTCGACGTTACAATTTATTCAATTTCGCGCCAAATTTACTAATGTACTAAACTAATGCAGCGTGTTCAACTATGGCTTGACATTAAAGGGAGTTTAGCGATATACAGAGGAAAATATCTTTGATATTGACAATAAATAAAAGATGAAATGAAATGGTAAGTTTTGTACGGAATTAATTGGAATATGTTGGTGGTAAGCGGGCGAGTTGACATATCCTTCCTTCCATTTCCTCAAATTTAAAAAGTAGAAACACAGCTTTTAGTCTTCTGAATGTTATAGAATTGTCCAATATCCAACTCCATAACTGTTTTTCAGTTGATTTATCCATTCCGAGATGAGCGATGTTCCATCCGTATTGCTACCATTCCAGCTTTCCTCTCAGTATTCGTCTCATAGCCTGTGCTACTACTTCTTCGCTTATGGATGTATCTTAAGGCAAAGACATTCAAATTTCTATTTCCATAATTAATATAGTGCCTCCCTTTGATAGATAATTCGTCATTTATGTAGGTAGACTTGGAAGGTTTGTAAGAAAATGTGATATTTCGAGGTTGAGCCTGGGGCTGTTCCTTGATTGAACAAATGGAATTTTTATGTTTCCTTGAAGTAGTTTAACATCCCTTGCTGAAAATCTATAACAATATCGTATGGGAGGGACATCTTATTCCTAAAACCATCTGACTTACCTATATGGGTCCAGTTGGTCAAAATGTAATAAGGCTGATATTAACAACCATTGTGCTGTCTGCATGGTAAGTGGCAGTTTAATTGTGTAGTGACTCCACGTCTTGACGATGTAGGTTAGAGTTGTCGCCCTTACCTGAACACACTTTCCGCCCAAGTTGGAGTAGACCAACATACACATGTTTTACAGTTCGGCATTTCTGGCCCATATTGTGTAAGTTTCTTCATATTTCTTGCAAGTTTTCCTTTATTAGTGATGTTTATATGTTCTATGACGTAAACTAAATTGTTTACGAGTCAAGTTCTTAGAAGTTCATTACAAACTACGTAAAATAGCGTCAGCTCGTTAGTTCGGCCCAGTGTACCTTACCGTCACATATTAGATGTACGGTTACTTATAACAGTCGTATGCCCTGTTTGTGTTGATTGTAGTGATTTGTAAGTAATTCTACTTGTCATTCCTATTCTAGTCGTTTACTAATTAGGTTCGTTTAGTGATTTATTATAGAAAGTTTATGATTTAAAACTCATTATATCGGTTACTTAAAAACAACGTGTACATTCGTAGGGGTAACTTTGATAGCGTTATCTATCAATGATACGTACTTATTGAATGTATTTCTTTGTTTCAGCTTTTACTATATTATATACATATATGAATCCTGTGTATGTATTTCCGAATAAAGTCTTCGGCGGAACAACCATTATAAAATCCTGATAAAACCATTTCTGGTAAGACCAATTTGCTATGTCACGAAACTCCAGCACTTTTCATTCTATGAAAGCCTACCTACAAACACACTGACTATCCTTTGCACAGCTTGGTGTATGTATAATGACAATCGGTAAGGAAACACATCACTTACAACTATTTGGTATTTAACATCAATAAAGTTATAACAACAAGAGCATTCGCCGAAAACTCATAATGAATCAATAGTCAACAGTCTTAACATCAAACAATAGAATACCATCTCATCATGCATTAACTATTCAGGTCCCGATATGATCAACTTTTCTTAACTTACGGATATTACGTAGGAGCATTCCTTCGTTCGAACGATATCAGTTGCACAGTAATGTATAAGATTTAGATGAAAGAAGCTTAAACTCATATTTGTGACTTACAGATCACACCATGGCGACTGATGTAGGTGTATGGGTTTTTTTTTGTGCAGATAAACCTCAATTATAGCTCGATTACTTTTGTTATGTAAATGTATAGCTAGTAAAACACACAAAAACGTGCACTTTGTCGCATATGAATATAAACACCACAGGGCACTTGTGCCGTGTAACAAAACGTATTGAATACATGTAAATGAAATGGCTATATATTTAGTACCAAGTTCAGACAAATACACGATATACTTGTAAACTAATTTATTGTGGTTCGGTGAGGTTATATTTAGCTTTAATGTCTGTGATTTGTCAGCACGATAGCATGTATGTCTCGAACATAACTTCATTACGAACCTTCCAGGTTGTGGAGATGAGTATCCCGCCGAAGCAATTCCAATTCCTCGGTCGACTCGACCGATGCGGTCTTCTTCGCTTTCTTCCACTGTTCCATCTGGTTGCCGATATTTATAAAACTTTTGTGTCATGGCGCGGCGTCCGTCGTCCGTCCTGACGTCCGGACGTACTCACTCAACATCCTTGTTGGGTGCATTCACAGATTCATGCGTCAAAATATCTTCGTCGCCTATAGGATTTTTTAAAGTATTTTTGTTTTTACCAATAAATCAACATTAAATCTCACTACGCATGTGCGTTTTTAGCGATATAATGAACGGAAATTCTTATCGAATTGCGTCATGCACCGCACAACGCACAAGTTCATAGACAAAACACTACACCCCACTAGTTGACCCTGGCCGTTCGTCCGTCGTCCGTCAACATTTGCTTCAAATCGCTACTAGTCAAAAAGTTCTTATTGGATTTTGACCAAATTTAATCAGATACATCCTTGGCAGAAGGGCATCAGATTTTGCATAAATGGTGACTCTGACCCCAAGGGGCCGGAGGGGTGGGGCCAAATAGGGGAAATAGAGGTAATGCCTTTAAATCGCTACTAGTCATAAAGTTATGAATGGATTTGAACCCAATTTTGTAAGAAACATCCTTTGGGGATGGGGAACAGATTTTGCATAAACGGTGACGCTGACCTGTCATAGGCCAGATGGGCGAGGCCCAATAGGGGAAATATAGGTAATTTCTTTAAATCGCTTCTAGCAATAAAGTTATGGATGGATTTTAACCCTTTTTTGGGGTTGGTTTGGGGGGGAAAAGGGGGGAGGGGGGGGCCTAATGGTGGTTTTTTAAAATCCTTGTTAAAAGGAATTATTGGGGCCTTAAAGGGACCCCTGGGGCCCCCAAAGGGGCCCCGAGGGTGGGGCCCAAATTTAAATAATTCCCCTTTTGTCCATTCTAAAGTTATTAAGTTTAACCCATTTAAGGTCCGAAACCTTTTGGGGAAGGGAACAATTTTGCCCTTTTAAAACCGGGACCCCCAAAGGGGCCAGAGGGGGGGGGGCCCCAAAAGGGAATCAAAACCTTTTAAATCGTCTATTTCTAAAGTTAGAATTATTTGGCCCCAAAAATCTCATCCTTTTGGGGAAGGAAAATTTTGCATAAAATTGACTTTGACCCAAGGGGGGCCCGGGGGGGCGGGGCCCAAAAGGGGGAAAAGGCTTTTTTTTAATCGCCACCATTTCTAAGTTTTGAATTAATTTTTTAATTTTTTTAAAAATCCTTGGGAAGGGCATCTTTTTTTCTAAAGGTGGCCCGACCCCCCAAGGGCCCCGGGGGGGGCCCCCAAAAAGGGGGGGAAAAATTTGGGAACCCCTTTAAAAAAACGCGACTTTCCTAAAATTTTGGGAAAAAATTTGAAAAATTTGGGAAAAACATCCTTTTTTGGGGGGGGAACAATTTTGCATAAAAAAAGGGGGGGCGCTGAACCCCCAAAGGGGCCCCCAAGGGGGGGGCCCAATAGGGGGAAATTGGAAAGGGAATTTCCTTTTAATCGTACCCGCCTAAAGTTATGAAGGAAATTTTAACCCAAAAGGGAACCTTTGGAAAGGGGGCCCCAAATTTTTTATAAAGGTTTTCCCCGGGGCCCCCCTTCCCTACCCCGTTGATGCCGGGTGGGGAAACAGAATTTCCCTTTAAAAATACCCTGGGCCCCCCCTAAAGGGGAATTAATGTTGAACCAGGGGAAAAACCCTTTGGGGAAGGGGCACCCATTTTCTAATTTTTGCTTTTGGGCCCCATTCCCCAACCCTTATGCATTATTAAATTAAACCAAATTTTTATTTTTAAAAAATATAGGGCCCCCTTGGGTTTTTTTATTTAAGGCAGTTTCCCCTTTCACAGTTTTTGTTAAATAAATCCCGGGCTTTTCCATTTATAATCAGTTGAATTTCTTTAAACAAAATTGAAAAAATCCCAAAAAACCAGAACCTTAATAAAAGCTTAAAATTTTAGATTGAAAAAATTAAATTTTTCCCCCTTTTTTTCATAAAAATGGCGAACGGCCCCTTGGGTTTTCCCTTTTTTTTACATTTACAATTTGTTGGCAATCTTAAAAAATTTCCGTAATCCCCAATTGGTGGGGTTTTGGCCATTAAAAAATTCAGGGATTTTCGGTACCTTTTTCCTAAACAATTGTGAAAAATTGTTGGGTCTGTTTTCCGGGGGGGGGCCTTTCAGGAAAAAAAAAAAAGGGAAAAAAGGGGAATGGGGGGAAAGGGGAACATAGAAGTTCCGCCAAATTTTTTGGGGGGGGGGACAGGGTTTTGGGGGGGGAAAAAAGAAAAAAAGGAAAAGGGTCTCAAAGGTGTTTGGGGTTTTTAAGAAGGGGGAGGAATGGAAAAAAGGGGCAAAGGGAAATTAATCGCTTTCCCTTGTTGTTTTTTGTTTTAAAGGGGGAAAACTTTTTGGAATTTTGGAAAAAAAGGGACCGGGGGGGGAAAACCAGGGGGGGGGGTAACCTTTCTTTTTTTTTTCCCCGGAAAAATTCCCTTTGGGGTTTCCGTTTGGTGTCAGGGTTGGGGCAAAAGGGGAAAAAAAGGAAAAATATGGGGAAATTTACGGATATATTTGAAAGGGGGGGAAAAAACTGAATTTAAACAAAAACTTGGGAATCACCAAACCCAACATTTTTTATTTTACTTTTAAAACCCCAAAAAATAAAAGGGGGTTAAGGGGGGGGTAATTTGGGGTTTCCCAAACCCAAAAAACGCGAAAAGTATTTTTAGGGGATTATTAAAATTGGCCCCGTGTCACGCGAATCTCGGGAACGTCACCCTATCCCTAACAAAAAAATAACCCACAAAAGTTTGGGAAAATAATAATTATTAATGAAATTTGGGGGACCAAAAATTTTTGGGGTTTTTTGGGGTTTTTGGGGGTGGGGGGAAAAAAAAGGGGTTTTTTGGGGTTTGCCGTTTCCGTTGTAGTTTTCTTTTACTCTGGGCCAAAGGCCGGCTTCGGGGGGTTTAGGGTTCTGATGTTATAAAGGCCTTTAAAAAATCTGGGTTTTTTTGGAACCGGGGCCAAAATTTACCATTAAAAGAACTTCTGGGCCCTAGTGGGAAAAGGGGGGGAGGGGGAAATTCATTGTTTTTTTTTCAAATATTCAGTTTCCGCCGGGTGTATGATAACTTCCCCAAACCAGGGATATTGAAAATTTTTTATACTTTTTTTTGACATCATGGGCCCTACAAGCATAAAACAACCCGATTTTAAAAAAGGGCTTTCCACTCATTTTATAGTATAACTCCGAGTTTTGCAACCATTTTCCCCGGCCCGTTTGGAAAGTAAAACACGTGACCCAAAATCCTTTCCCGGAAAATCCTTTTTAGCCGAATGATTTTCCTGTGCATCCCCACCACGTCAAATCAACGCGGTCAATACAATAAAACGGGGGGTAAAAGTTTAAAGGGTTGGAAAAAGGTTTATTCATTTAATACCATGCCAGGAAGGTTTATCCCCGTCCCGGAACTTTCCCGGGGATTTGGGCCCGGGAAGAAGATGTTTCCCGCATTCTTTCGTGACGGAGGTTCCCAAACCTTTTTCCCCTAGGGGGTTTTAATTTGTGGGGGTTCCCACGGGTTGGGGGGTTGGTTTTCACTGGATTGGGAACATTTCACTTTTATAAATACTTTTTGTTTTATTTTTTAAAAGGGAGCACGCGGGTTTTTTTCTTTTTGTTTCCTTTTGAAAGGGGGCAAAAGGTTTCCCCTTTTAAATTTTTTAAACTTGGGGAAAAAAAGAGCTTCCCTTTTTCTTTAACCTTATTCCTTTTTTTGCCTGGGGGGGCTTTTTTGTTCGATTTCTGCCCTTTCCCCGCATTCAATTTTTGGGGTCAGCTCTCTTCAAAGCAGTGGGTTTAACAGCTTTGGGGGGTTCTGAAGGGGGCTCCTTTTGGTTTAAGGGGGTGGGGGCCCTTTTGGGCCCCGAACTGTTTGGTATGCTGGGCCAGTTGAAACCATGGGTGGGGGTTGGGTCCTCAAAGGTTGTTTTTACTCCACCCTTTTTTTTATCGGTTTAAAAATTTGGGGGGATGTCTTTTGTGTTTTACGGTACTAGCTTTTTTGTATGACTTGTATGTGCCCCCTTTTTCCCCGGGGAAAACCCTTTTTTGACATTTCCCCTTCCCAAAGGGTTTAAAAAGAAATTTAGCCCCGATCACTTATAAAAACCCAAAAAACCCGTAAAGGCTCGGGAAAAATCCCCTTTTGGGAAAAAAAGGGTGTCCCTTTTTTTTTTCATCACTGTGGGACAGTTATTTGTATTTTTTGGACTTTTAACTTGGGTGGAGGCGTTCTGGGGGCTTTGGGTTAGGTTTTTGGGGAACCCAATAAAAACCTTTACCCCAACTGCCTGTCTCCGGGAAATTGGGTGTCGTCTAAAGAAAGTAGTTTTTTAAACAGTATCTCAGCCCCCCTTTAAAAATTGAGGAAAAGGGGGTTTCTGGGGGGTTTTATTCTTTAATCCCCATTTTTTGAACAAATTTGAAAGGGGGGGGGTCAAAGGGGGGGGGTTTTTAAATTTTTCCCGGGCAGAAGGGTTCTCGGGTTTTGGTCTTAAACGTTTTTTTCTCACTTTTTGGGCAAATTCTTTAAAAACCCTTTTCCCTTTCCCCTTTTTCGGTAATTTTAAAACATCTGCACAAATCCCCGAGGGGCATATTTTTGGGGACATTTTTCGGGAACCAAATTGGAAAAGGATGCTTTTTAATTTGCATAAATGGGGGGGGGGGTGTTTTTTTGGTTTGTTTTGGGGGGTTGGGGGTTGGGGGGGTTTTGGGCATTTTTTTGTTTATTTTTGTAAAAAATTTTTTTTTTTCTTTTGACTTTTTTTCCAAAAAACTTGGGGGGTTTTTTGGTTTTTTGGTTTTGTTTGTTTTTTGGTTAAGGGGTCAAGTTAACTAAAAATTTTTATAAATGGACAAAAATCAAAGGGGGGGGGTTCAAGGGGCTGTTTAAACTTTTGTTTATACACACAAACCGGCCCGGGGGGGGGGAAAAACGGGTCATTTTTCCCGGGTTTTGGTTTTTGGGGGGGAACAGGTTTTGGGTTTTAAGTTTGGTTTTTTTTTGTTTTGGGGGGTTAAAAAGTTGTATTGGGGCTTGGTTTATTCTTTTGGAGGGGGGCCCCCTTTAAAGACAAACCCGAGGGAACGGTTTTCCCTTTTCGGGAAAATTTGTTTTTTCCCCAAAACTGAATATCCGCGGTTTTTTGGGGAAAACTGGTTTAAATTAATAAAAATTTCCTACCTGAATAAAAACCAATTTTTTAAAGGGCCCGGGGTAGGGAAATTTTTCAATTTTATGGTGGGGATCCGTTCATTTAAAAAAAATTCCATTTCTTGTTCGGAAAAAGAAAATTTTTCCCTTTTGGGTTTTTCCTTGCAAGGGGTTTTAAAATCCCGGGGTTTTTTTAAAAACGGGGTGGTTTTTTTCCCTTTAGAATGGTTTCCTTCCCCGGAATTGGGGGCCAAAAAGGTTTGGAGGGGGGCAAGGGGTGGAATTCACCCCCGTTCCTTTATGTATGGCCCCCTTGGGGGGCTTTTTTTTTGCTCCCGGGGTCCTCAAAAATTTAAAAATTTATTTTTTGGGGGTTTTTTGGGGCTTTATTTTTTCTTTTGTTTTTTGTTTTTGTTTTTTTCTTTTCCCTTTTTTGTTATTAGGGGGGGGGGGACAAAGGGCTCGGGGAAAAGCCAATCCCCTTTATTGTTTCCCCATTTTGGTTTCCAAAAATTCGTTTTTTTTTTTTTCCGTTTTTTTTTCGTTGTGGTTGGTTTTTGTTTGGGGGGTTTTGGGGTTTTTGGGGGAAAAAAAACCCAAAACTGGGGGGGCGTTAAACCCCCTTTTAGAGGTTTTTCTTATGGGGGACCCCCCCGGGAAAGGGGAAAAAACCCCGGGGCAGAAAAAACAAAACCCCCGGACCCCAAAAAGGACCCCAAAAAAAAGGCGGAAGAAAAGGGGGAAGAGGGAAAGGGGGGGTAAATGGGAACCAAAAATTTCCCTAAAAGGGGAAAAAAATAAAAAACTCCCCGCCCAAAAAGGGAATTTGTTGTTTGTTTGTTTATTGTTTTTTGGTGGGTTTTTCGGGGGGGGGGGGGGGTTGTACCTTTTTAAAATATTTCATATACACAATGTGACAATTAGATTTTGCTAAAATATGTTCATAAAGGTGTGAGTTCATAATTAAAAAAAAAACACCAGAAATCTCTCCCTGTTGATCAACACTATGGCTACGTATATTTTTGCGTCAGAATAGGATACGCATGCGTCCAATCACACCACACAAATGTAAAAGGAAAATGGCTTTCCATGTGAATCGGTTGCGGTTGAAATGTCAGTCCCAAAACAAAAGATGGCCGAAAGAGAAAAAGAAATCCTAGAATTTCTCTAGGAATGCAACGAACATAGCAGATGGGATTTGTTGAAGCACGCAGCAGCGATCTGGACGATGTACGTTTTCTGCTACATTGGCGTCTGTCATTGACAGACGAGACAAACCTATACATGTGGTTAACTCTTACTGTTGTTTACAATAGGTTTGGTAAAATAGGTTTGGATGTTAAGGAAGGGAGGCCTACAAAGCGTTAGGTCGTGAAAGCTTTGACATGGCAGCCACGGCGGCCCGGTATGTAACATGATTGTGAAATCATAGTTTTTCAGAACAAAATCATTCTTCTGAAGTTCCGCCACATGGATATTAACGTTCTTGAAATGATAAGAGAGTTATAGTTACTCCCGCCGTTTACCCGTGCTTGATTGAATTTCTTCACTTTGACATTCAGAGCACTGGGCAGAAATCACATTGCGTCAACACCAGGTTACGGCCATCGCAATGCTTTGTTTTAATTAGACAGTCGGATTCCCCTGGTCCGTACCAGTTCTAAGTTGGCTGTTAGTTGCCGGACGAAGCCAACGAACCGACAGCCGCAGCACAGTTGAGACAGTCCTTACCAGGTGTTCTTATTTTTGAGGTCAGTCTGTTGAAGTCAGATGACCGTTAAGGCCCATGGGCCTCTTGTTAAGCACTATATCAGCATTCTGTTGTTTCTCTGTGGTAATCAATGTAAAGATTTCTTTTAAGACTAATATCCTCTAGGAACTACATGTAACTTATATTTCCTCAAGGAACTTACTTCTAGAACGATTTCCTCAATGGTTTTACTCAAGACTGACTCTCTCCTTCAGGAAATATACTTCAATAGTGATTCCCTCTTTGAACTTTCTAAAGCATGTTTCCCCCTGGAACTTTAGTATCTGAATAGAATATCGGAATCAAGGAGTTTCCTGATAAAACATTCCAGTCGAAAACGAAATCTATTCACAATCCGATAATGCAATGCAAAGCATAGTATAATACAAACAATGATTCCGGAATGCGGACCAGAATTACAACACTAACTACAGTTGAGTGTAGACTAAAGGTTACACAAAGTGCACTCCGAGTGCACTCCGTTTGGACTCGGAGTGCACTCCGTTTGGACTCCAGGTAAACTTGGAGTGCACTCGGAGTGCACTCCAAGTTTACCTGGAGTCCTATTAGGCCCCAATCCTACCTGGGTCTACATGTGTCACATGTACCTGTAACCAAGTACATATATACAGGTACATAATGTTTATAGATAGTTGTATACTCTTATACATTTAGACTCCTTAAACATGTAACAATAAAATATGTATTACTGTTTTATCTTTGTATATACACTACAGCTTACGTGGACTTTGCGGTTTCCACGCGCCCACGGTGGACTGCCCACGCAATGTCCACTAGTGGACATGCGTGGGCAAAGTGTCCACGTGATTCCGCGATTCGTGATGGATCGGCAGATACCGTGGGTGTCCACGCAACAGCGCGGCCCGTCGAGGAACACTGGATATCGTGGCCCGCCGGAGGCCGTGTATGTCCACGGAACAGCGCGATCCGTCGTGGAACGCTAGATAGCGTGGCTAGCTTATGTTTTGAAGTTATGCTTACTTTACCGCGTCTTCTAATCACGGCCGAAGGCAGGATGTCCTCCCGATATATAAGAGTTACTTCCCTTCCGTTTCCCTGGTAATGTAATATTTGAATAATGCTCTATTATAACGGGCCGTATACAACATGTAACATCTCATTAATTTTCTTTAGTAACGGGCCGTATATAACATGTAATACTTGAATAATGCTCTATTATATCGGGCCGTATACAACATGTAACATCTCATTAATTTTCTTTAGTAACGGGCCGTATATAACATGTAATATTTGAATAATGCTCTATTATAACGGACCGTATACAACATGTAACATCTCATTAATTTTCTTTAGTAACGGGCCGTATATAACATGTAATATTTGAATAATGCTGTATTATAACGGACCGTATACAACATGCAACATCTCATTAATTTTCTTTAGTAACGGGCCGTATATAACATGTAATACTTGAATAATGCTCTATTATATCGGGCCGTATACAACATGTAACATCTCATTAATTTTCTTTAGTAACGGGCCGTATATAACATGTAATATTTCAATTATGCTCTATTATAACGGGCCGTATACAACATGTAACATCTAATTAATTTTCTTTAGTAACGGGCCGTATATAACATGTAATATTTGAATAATGCTCTATTATAACGGGCCGTATACAACATGTAACATCTCATTAATTTTCTTTAGTAACGGGCCGTATATAACATGTAATATTTGAATAATGCTCTATTATAACGGGCCGTATACAACATGTAACATCTCATTAATTTTCTTTAGTAACGGGCCGTATATAACATGTAATATTTGAATAATGCTCTATTATAACGGGCCGTATACAACATGTAACATCTCATTAATTTTCTTTAGTAACGGGCCGTATATAACATGTAGCATTTGAATAATGCTCTATTATAACGGGCCGTATACAACATGTAACATCTCATTAATTTTCTTTAGTAACGGGCCGTATATAACATAATAATTTTAATTGTAAATAATCTAATAATCTCAGATTAACACTAGTAAATATCTTTTATGTAATTTGCGTGTACACCATTGTATTAATGTATTTTATGTTACAGAAGTTAAAACGCAAAGTAAACGATGTGCTTATATCAGTTGATACTGTGTAATATGATAAATTCTTTTAATGCGTCATCTTTACGAGCCCATGTCTGTGTGAAGCACCTTCTATTTAAAAAATATATATATCTAAATTTCATTAAGTGTGAACTATATTACAGATATTCTTTCCGTATATTACTTATGATCTGATCAATAATAATCATATTTTGGTTACGTACATTATGTATGTTGGTTTATGGGTTCTCACGTAACCACGGAATAAAATTTGTTGATATCATAGTTATCATCTGCTTTAAGTTTGAAACAAAAGCAAGACCAGTCTATAATCATTAATTAATTCGCTGTATAGGAAAGCAAAATACCGTTACAAAAACTGAGTTGAACAGGTAAATGCCTGGGGCTAGGACCTCGCAGCGGTTGCTATGACGACTTGGTGTGTCAAACGAGCTAGAGCTGTGAATCTGTCGCCACGGATGACTGACCCACAAGGTAAGAAAAATCGTCTGGATTACCGCGGGGGGGGGGGGGGGGGGGGGTGGTCTCCTTTCTCCCACTTCTTACAAATAAGTTACGGGCAGGTATGTTGTGACAGTCATTATAGTCTTCACCTATACCTTACCTGGATTTTACCTGTGTTCTCCAAAGTTCTCCAAAATTACCGGTATCTTATCTGTATTCTCCGACATTACATGATCTTTACCTCTATTTTACACGAACTTTGAATTCATCTCATTTCATTCCTTATTAATAATTTTGCATACCATTTTCATAAACCAAATTTGCAGAAGACAGCTATAGTACAACAACGTAGATATTTTACTGTTTTAAATGATTGAAAATGCGAAACAAAATCACATCAGACCATTTACTACTATCCGATAACCCTTATCAACATGGCGAACTATCACTGATATTTATCTTGATATTATTTAACTTAACTGATTACAAATCATATAGACATAAAAGTGTACTCGACTGTGAGTGGGTTAGTATACCATTTAACAATAATCAGATGTGAAATTACGGTCGACACGGTCGTCACGCCTGTCACAGCACCACAGGTATCTGTTCTGTCGGGTGTTCTAATCGGAACCGCCTATAACTGCTGGTGAGTTGACACGTATGGTTTCCGTGCACGTCAAAAATGTTCCGAATATATGCTTTTACAGGTTGTACGTATATTTAGCTTGAGTTTTGTTAAAAATTTCTTTTTACTGTAGGGATTCATTTTTAAATTATACACATTATTTACATTTAAATTCCGTTGAGTTAAAACAATAAACATTCGTATCACAAATAAAATAATTAGCCTAAGTTTGAACATTCACATACCCACGATGTTGAAACTTTACTTTAAGCATTTATTTCATGTACGAATTCCATTTTAAACTTATATTATTAGAAGTGTTGTAATCGAAATCGTTATTGGTATGCAGCGAAACCCGTGTCCTCGTAATAAAGGCTATGGACAGGGTGATGTAAGTCGTTACACGTTATATATGTTGTATACGGCCCGCAATAAAAGAAAAGTAGTAAGTTACATGTTATATAGGCCCGTTGAAATAGAACATTATTCAAATGTTACATGTTGTATACGGCCCTTTACACCAGTATAGTAGAAAATTAGTAAGAAGTTAAATAAATGTTATATGCGACTCGTTACAATAGAAAATCAGTGAGATGTAACATGGTGTATACGGCCCGTTACAATAGCAAATTAGCATGTTATAAACGGTCCGTTCAAGCAGAAAAATAGAACATTATATAAATGTTACATGTTATATATGGCCCGTTATAATAGACATTCAGTGAGATGTTACATGTTGTATACGGCCCGTTATAAAAGAAAATTACAGTGAAACCTCACTATTAAGAACACCTGGGGTCCGGGACAAAGTGCCGAGGTGGACCAATTTGAGCTAGACCATCAGGAACCGTAACTCTTAATTGACTGAACTCAGGTGCAAGTTGTATAGATTTGGCTAAATACATGCCATAGGCTTAACTTTAAATAAAAAGAAAGACAATTGTTTTTGTCTATCATTTCCTTTATTTTCTTCATAACCTTCTAAAATTTCTGTCTTTCTTTTCAAGATGCTCTGACCTGTGTTTTGCCGACCCCAAACTGTTCAGCAAGTTGTCGTTGGCTACGACCATTGCTACATTGAATCAGTTCAATTTTCTTTTTTAGTGATAACTCGTTACGTTTACGTGATGTGGCCATCATGAGCGAAAAAAGAAATGAAGTTAGAAAGAATAGCATAATTCTAGCGAAATATTTGAAACCAAACATGTTTTTTTTTCAAATTATAATAACACCTACTCCTACAGGAGTGTAGGACAAAAGCCCCCCCGGACATTAGCCCCCCGGACATTAGCCCCCCCCCCCCCCCCCCGGACATTAGCCCCTAGGACAAAAGCCCCTCCGGACGAAAGCCCCCCCGGACATTAGCCCCCCCGGACAAAAGCCCCTTCATTATAAATTTAGCTGGTATACTTTATATAAATATATTTTGAAAAACAAAAACTGTATATATACTGCTGTTTTTATCTCTGAAATTTGTAATATACTGCAAATATTGATAATCAAAGAAATGCCTACAAAACATGTTGCTCTGTGTTGTAATTTTAATTTGAGGAATGATTAAAATCAAAGAAACAATATAAAAACAATTTATACCTGTGCAAACATGGAAATTTCACTGTTGATACACATGAAGCTATTAATGATATATTTCCTTCGAGGAGAATACAACATCAATGAAAAACCTACCAAACACCTGTGTAACAGCTTATTGTTTATGTAACAGTAAAATCAATGAAAAACCTACCAAACACCTGTGTAACAGCTTATTGTTTATGTAACAGTTCAAGTAGTTGTTTACATTGCAGAAGCCACTGGTGACTGAAGTCACTTACATATATATGTAGCACTTAATATAACCACTGCTAAAACATATATTGTAATTTAAAAAAAAATGAATAAATAAAAACATAAAAAATAAAAAAAATAAATATAATTTTTTTTATGAAGGGGCTTTTGTCCACTTTTTGATTAGTGTGAAGGGGCTAATGTCCGGGGGGGGGGGGGCTTTTGTCCTAGGGGCTAATGTCCGGGGGGGGGGGGGGGGGGCTAATGTCCGGGGGGGCTTTTGTCCGTACCTCTATCTACAGACCCTATTCGGCATTGATACAAAAACATCGAGATCGCTGAAAAAACTTGCGCTTGACCAGAAAAAAAATCAAACGTTACTATGTTTATTTTACTCGCTTGTATGTAATCGGGTCTTAAAACGACCAACAGCCACAAATCAATTATTTGAATACCATAATTAATAAGCAAATGTACGGTTATAACAATTTTCAAGGCAAGATAGATAATCTGATCACTTGTGTATTTGATCCGTCACAGCGCCACCAAGGAAGGACGATCACCCGTAACGGTAAACAAAGGACTACAAACTAAAACCCGGCACATGTTGGCTTGTTACGAACAATGAAAGACTGGATGTTTATTTTAACTTCCGGTCAGTGCGAAGATTTCAAAGAGATTAATAGCCATTCTACTCACCTGTCGATACACTGGTCAGTAAACCAAAGATCGATAATTACGTATACACACGTCAATGGCCAGTTTGACACGCATTACCGTAAGCTGTTCACGGTTCGCTACACACCAGGTAATTTTTTAGACACGACCAACTGGTCGTAATTGTGGGGGTAATAAGCGTTAATTAGTATTCGTTGGGACTGCCCAAGGTGGTCGTAATACGGAATAGCAAAGTGGTCGTAATAGTGAAGCGACCAATACCAAGATATATAGAGAAAAAAATCGGGACTGAAAAAAAAGTGCCCGTAATAGCGGGGTGGTCGTAATTTTGAGGTGGTCGTAAGGTGAGGTTCGTAGTAAGAAGTTACATGTTATAAACGGCCCGTTAAAATAGAACATTATATAATTGTGACATGTTATATAGGGCCCGTTTTAATAGAAAATTAGTGAGATGTTACATGTTGTATACGGCCCGTTATGATAGAACATTATTCAAATGTTACATGCTGTATACTGCCCGATATAATAGAAATTTGTAAGAGGTTACATCAGCATCACATGTTATATACGGCCCGTTAAAACAGAACATTATATATGGTGACATGTTATATACGGCCCGTTATAATAGAAAATTAGTGAAATGTTACAAGTTGTTTTCGGCCCGTTATATTAGAAATTTAGTGAGATGTTACATATTGTATACGGCCCGTTATAATAGAATATTGCTCAAATTTTACATGTTATATACAGGATGTTAAAACAGAACATAATATAATTGTGACATGTTGTATATGGCCCGTTATAATAGAAAATTAGTAAGAAGTTACTTGCTATATATAGCCCGTTAAAATAGAACATTATTCAAGTGTCATATGTCATATACGGCCCATTATGAAAGAAAATTAGTAAGAATATGTATGTTATATACGGCCCGTTAAAACAGAACATAATATAATTGTGACATGTTGTATACGGCCCGTATAATAGAAAATTAGTAAGAAGTTACATGTTATATATCGCCCGTTAAAATAGATCATTATTCAAATGCCATATGCTATATGCGGTCCATTATAAAAGAAAATTAGTAAGAAGTTACATGTTATATACAGCCCGTTAACACAGAACATTATATAATTATAACATGTTGTATACGGCCCGTTATAATAGAACAGTATACCAAATGTTACATTTGCATTATCGTTGTCTTATTCGCATTAATTGCAGGCACGTGTTTACATTTGTTTATATATATTTCCTAAAAAGCGGTCTGATCCCGTTGAACCTGTGATATCACGATCTTGTATTGCTAATGTATATGTCTTTGTATATGTTGTAAAATCAGATTGGCTGAAACGCCAAAGGAATAGATGAATTAAATTTACCTACAGTTAAGGACCCACTTCTTGGCATTGGGAGTCCTTTTATATCATAATTATCAAAACAAACTGCCCTACAGGTAAATTCAACATGTTAGAGCTACACCTGTTAATTAAGATGTGGTATTTACCGGGCTATTATCTTAACACGCCTCTGTGACCGCGGCTTGCCGGTCTCTGGCCTTTGTGGTGTTAGCCACTCGTCGGTTATAAAACGGACCCGGATGTATCTTAGTTCGTGTTTCTACGTGTAGATATTCATATAACATTATCATGACCAGTCCTAGGACAGGACTTTTTTTATTGTTTATTCCACAGATCAACCGATTCTCGTCTCTGATATCGAAGGTGCATTGAGACTTTTCTATCTCCAATAATTTAGCTCGAGCTCTCCAACAAATGAAATGTAACCCAAAACCGATATCGCCCGTTAAAATAGATCATTATTCAAATGCCATATGCTATATGCGGTCCATTATAAAAGAAAATTAGTAAGAAGTTACATGTTATATACAGCCCGTTAACACAGAACATTATATAATTATAACATGTTGTATACGGCCCGTTATAATAGAACAGTATACCAAATGTTACATTTGCATTATCGTTGTCTTATTCGCATTAATTGCAGGCACGTGTTTACATTTGTTTATATATATTTCCTAAAAAGCGGTCTGATCCCGTTGAACCTGTGATATCACGATCTTGTATTGCTAATGTATATGTCTTTGTATATGTTGTAAAATCAGATTGGCTGAAACGCCAAAGGAATAGATGAATTAAATTTACCTACAGTTAAGGACCCACTTCTTGGCATTGGGAGTCCTTTTATATCATAATTATCAAAACAAACTGCCCTACAGGTAAATTCAACATGTTAGAGCTACACCTGTTAATTAAGATGTGGTATTTACCGGGCTATTATCTTAACACGCCTCTGTGACCGCGGCTTGCCGGTCTCTGGCCTTTGTGGTGTTAGCCACTCGTCGGTTATAAAACGGACCCGGATGTATCTTAGTTCGTGTTTCTACGTGTAGATATTCATATAACATTATCATGACCAGTCCTAGGACAGGACTTTTTTTATTGTTTATTCCACAGATCAACCGATTCTCGTCTCTGATATCGAAGGTGCATTGAGACTTTTCTATCTCCAATAATTTAGCTCGAGCTCTCCAACAAATGAAATGTAACCCAAAACCGATGAGTGGATGAGTCGGAACAGAATATCACAAAATATCACAAATCGTGCAACATCGTTGCCTAAAATATTAGCATCTCTAGAATAAACTTTTAATAGACTATTAATGCAATGACTCAAATATGGTCTCTGGGCGAACCATGAGGTCACTGTGCGGAATATATCCCTATATAGGCTATTAGAACCGGTAGATAATCAGTTTTGACGGTATGTATCGATACAGGTTTTGATAATGTTTCTCAATATTTATTTAACGGATTTTACGTCTACTATTACAACTGACGACAAAACATGTGCACGTACGCTGACTTGTCGATCATTCTCACCAACCAATGGAATTAACGGACGCCTTTCTACAGTGTTTGATTGACAGAGTCCGAGATCACTGGAGTGTAACAAGCTTTAGTGTCTTGTCAATCATTCTCACTAACCAATGAAACTCACGGATGCCGTCAGATACCCCGTTTGATTGACAGACAGCTAAAATAGAATCATCTGCGTGTGACGAGCTGCCGAGAAAATCAGCGGTTATGGCTGCCATGTTTATGCAAAACACCGCATAAAAAGTGTTGCATTCAATGAGTAATTTATGACTTAAAATATGATTGAATACAAATCATTGAAATCACAGTGGTGATAGAAACAGAAACCATAATTGGACCTGAATGCAAAGCACTCAATATACATGATAAATATAAAGACATTAAATGGTTATCATAAATCGGTACATTTAGGGAGTGTATATAAACATTGTACATGTAAATTATATTGCAGAAAGGGCCGTACCTTTTTGTGTTTTCCGTTTAGATACCACATTAACGATATTACATGTATACAAGATACCCAGATAGGCAGTTATTAACAGCTCTTTTGTGTGTACACTTTAGAATAGATATACAAATAGTTGTCACAACATTCGATATTCCGCATATTTTAATATGGTCGGAGTCTGATAACATGATAACACCGATGTTTAAAAGATAACGGAATAAGGATTCAAATGCCGAAGTTTAGATATTTTGATGAGATTTGGAAAAGCTGTTCTTATGTCGCAGTGGTATTTTCTATTTTCCCAATTCAATGTCGTGTAATGAATGCAATATTTCTAAAATAAATGAATATTTTTTAAAAACGTGAATACGTCAATGGAGAATGCTGGATGGATGAAACAGCTTATGTTAAGTTACATTAAATATTAACGGCGCTTAATATATTGCGATTGTTTTTTAATGTTTATAATAAGGCCATCATAACGCTATTGATGGACCAAGGGTCTAAAGCTTTAAATAAAACTTGAAATGTTCTTCAATTTCATCCGAATCATAAAGGCTTATCTACACCGCCAACATGAAACCATGCATAATTCTGATAAACGATACCGATACCACTACCGCTACCAAAAGACGAAGGGATATAACTCGTGTAGATCAGAAATGAACAGCAAACAACTTGTACCCACTGTATATCGCGGATCGACATGGACCACGGGCTTTAACATGAAATGCATGTCCACCACGTATCGTGGATCGTCGCGGAACACGGTGTCTCGAGTTGAACTATGCCCACCACTAATCGCGGATCGTCACATACCGTGATGCCGAGTGGATACCGTATCAGTCAGCTGATGTCCACGATATATGACGGACCGTCGCGGAAGGCCATATCCGGTGGGCGAGTGGGGTCCGCGCTGCCCACGTCCGTGACGGACGCGTGGAAACCGCAAAGTCCACGTAAGCTGTAGTGTATCATGTACAAAGCGGACCCGGATGTGTTGTGTCATGTATTTATTAATCCACCGTTAATGCACTGGTGGCAATAACAAGTACAATATACAACATAGAAATCTTGCATTCCTTACGTACGTATACGTAAGATAATAGAAGTGAAATAACTGTTACTGAGATATGATACTTGTTAACACTTTACTCTGTAATGTAAATGTAAAGTGAAATTAATTGATATTGATTTCCAACGATAACTCAAACATTTTATCTTTTCCTCCTTATATATTAACAATTAATTAATTATTATTAATTATTAGCATTCCAATCACCAATTACTCCTACACTCTAAAATATAAGGACAAATTAAAAAAAGCATTCTAAAACACTCATTACTCATCCAAAGGCTATGGGGTCCAATTATTAGGAGTTTTATAAGGAGGTAAAAATAGCGTTAATTTACCAAATAAACCTTAACTGTTATGGAATTCATATGACTTCATAAACGATCGATGCAAAAAGATCACAACAAATTCCACTTTGACCATGAAATTGCTCAATGACAAAATGTCAATTACCTTATAAAAAAGATAATTGATCGATAACCACAATGTAATTACAAAAATAGTATATAAAGATACATTTTTGCTATATTATACCTACACAAACTTCATAATTAAACAGAGTAAAATATTATTATTTGACTTTAGGCTTGACCAAATTTACATGTAACCAGTCAGCCCAAGTTGGCCAAAGCTGAGGTAAACTGAGGCATTTGTTATGACCAAGCTAATAGCCTGTCCATAGTCATATGGCATATCAAACTCACTTGATCACTTCCACACAGAGGTAATTACATATCGCCTAAAGTAGTACCTTTATACGTTAAATGTGTTTCGTTATTTGTTTGTGTTTCTGCCAGTTCTGCCAAAGGACATGTGTACGAACAACAGAAAGCACTGTATCCACGTGTCACACACCAATACCCAGGTTCTTTTGGGGGTTCCGTGAAGTGAATAACAACCAGAAACTCATCAACACTATTGACATTTTGGTATCAGTTACTACCTACATGCACCAAGAACAGCATGTAGACATATTGACGAAGCTCCTAGCATAGGCTAATGGAGGGACGAGGGACGAGTACGCTCATACACTCATTGTCAGGGCAGCCCGGTGGGCTTGGCCTGCGCACTGCCACACATATATATTGGCCAACAACTAAAAACACCCACTTCGCTCGAAGACTAGGGAAGAAAGACACAGGGAAAGAGAGCAGAACTAGCTCTCGAAGGCTACGTACCAACTAGTTAGACTCGACAGAGCAGGAGAGTGACAGCCAATAGAAACGCAGCTTACAAGAGATAGGACAAAAAGGAAAAGTAGAGAGTGAGAAGTCCCTCCCGGTAATAACAATTCAATCACTCCTAAACACATTCACACACTCCTTCACAATCGGGTCAATCTCTCTCATAAAAGCCAACTTCCACACTAGCAGCGCTGATTCTAAACAAGGATATCGAAGAAATGTTAGCACATTTGACATATGCGGATGCTATATTATATGGCATCTAACATCATAACATACGCATTCATTCTTTTAGGTACGGGCGTAATAGAACGATGATAAACATACAGGGGGCTAGGAAGCATCTTTGAGTCGTGTCTTGCATATACAATGCAGTATATAATAAAATTTCTCGGCATTTGATGAACAAAAAAACATGCTTTTGCGTTTATCATCCGGAATATAATGTCGATTCACGTTCTATTGTTAAAGGTTTATTACATATTTCATTTATGCATTATTGACGTAATACAGCAGATTTAAATGTAATTATATGAAGGAAATTCCAAAAGGGATAATAAAGTTTAGCTTGATAAAGTTTTAAATCTTGTGTACAAAAACATAGAATGGTTTTAATAAATGTAACCCTACATGCATTTGGTTAACACTCTTAGAGCATGTAAATCAGGATATGTTCGTAGATAGACATAATGTTGCAATATTACATGAGGGAATATATCCTATCATTCATACACGTACACACTGCAAAGCCTTTGGATATAATCTGTTTTCTAGTGAATACGAGTATTTATTCATCCGAGAAGTCTCCTGAAGTCGGAGTATTCACCTAAATCAGGTTTGCTATATGACATTTGATAAGCTTTGCCGTGTGAAGTGTTGAACAAAATGCAGCACAGGATAATGGATTGTATTATTCATCTTGGATTTTTCCTGATACATTGAATATTCAGATACTAGGACTATATAGGTTTCGGTGAAGCATCGTAATATATTTAGACCTGTGAGATGTATTGAGACAAACAAGCGTGTAGCAAAAATGAAAGCCGTATAATAAAAGCGTGTGATATATGTTGTAATGATATTTTAGAGAAGTGAAATATCAATAACTACCGAAAATGAGTACTGTCCGAGGAGATCCGCCAATAGCCGCTTAGGTTGGTATTACTGGGCGAGAAATATCGATGTTATACTCATAGTCGCTAGGTATCAGTCTTGATCTGACATGGAAGCTGTTTAGGTAAATTCGAAGTTCGATTAAGTGTATCGTATATTTGTCAAATTTGTCAGTTCCTCGCTTAATCGCATATTCACATGCCTACATCAAGACAGAATACGTCATTTTGTGATTGCCTCCATAGAAACGGTACACGTAATTTTTAAAGAGACGAAGTGCTTTAGAAGTCATGTCTTGCAGAAGACAAAAAAGGATTACCTATATTTTTCTTGAAAGTATAGTTTCGTTTACCGGATGATGATTTGCAATATTTAATCAAGTAGCACTTCCAGTGTTAAATAATACAAATTCTTCCAATTCTTACAAGAAAGTACCCAAATGTTCAAAAAACATAATTTGTGTATGATGCAAAAAAAAAAAATGAAAAAAAATATATAATGAATTGTGGATCCCATATTATAATTATTTTAAAAATATAATTATCCTTGGTGAAAAGGGAGGCTTTATATTCAATCAACTCATTCTGTAGTTGTTTCAGGTTTATTAGGAGATCACCTGTTATGAACAACCTGTCTCTCTTTTGATGAATATGACCCAAAAGGCATATCATGTTGAACATTTTTTAATTGATTGTATGTATTTAAAACACTTTCAATGAAGTTTCTATGCCAGTCCGATATTTACAGTCGACATGACCACTCGATTTAGTCGGACAACCACTGACATTCGTATATTTTAACGCATAGGAGCGGATGTTTTTGGCATCAGATTTTGTTGAAGGTGTTGCAGATGTTATCCTATGACTCAAAATCATTTCTGAATTATGAAAGAATGATCTTATCAATTACTCAAAATCATAATACGAGTCTCCCTGGTCGTATTGTAGACAACATGCAGATCTGGAGCTAAGCTTAATTAATGTACGCCTGTCTCATTATAATATATATCCTTTTACTAGATTTACATCCCTGTAGACACCATTTTATTGGTTGGTATATAGTTAGCCCGAGTTTTCTTTGGCCCTGTCACCATGCCTACACCAGACATGGTGTCAGGGCCAGAGAAATCTCAGGCTACCTACATCAGGCATGGTGTCAGGGCCAGGGCTAGTACATAGTCTACATCCATACTCTAAAGGGCAATACAGGGGTAATACAGAGAGGAGAATTACATAGATCAAGTACTGAAATGCAGAGAGGATTTTAAAAACGAAAACATCCTGTATGGTCGATAGACTTATTCAGTAAAACGGAAAATATATTTAAGTTTAATATTTGTGTGTACAAAGGCGGCAGGAATTCGTCCGGACGCGAAAGGTATGGAGGACACCTGCCAGACCACGTGGGTTTTCTCCAAGATCCCTCGTGCGATTCCATCAGAGCTAACAAGCATGATTGATATAAGTTGTAATGACATGTTTCCCTATTGGTTTGATATAAATAAATTTTATAGTTACATTTTAAGGTATAAGATGTTATATAATTAAAAAGCAAGAGAACTTACCATATAGAAGCTGGGAAACCTCAATAGAAATCTGAAATGTTTTGATGTTAAATTGCTCGGCTATTTAAACAACATTTACTAATAGCTCTGTTCCGGGTTAGTGGAAACTCTTGTGTGGAGGAAGAAAACGGTCCCCATAGAAACAAAAATCTAGGCATGTAAACTTCCGGTTTGAGCCGACTTCCTTACCGTTTACACCGCTTTCAACTTTCGCGTTACAAAATATCGTCTCTAATGGATTTCGACGGATTCCACGTGCCGGATTTGAAGGGATATTTACAAGAGAGAGGTATTTCATGCAGTTTATATCGCAAGAACGATTTGGTTAGATTGTGTTCGCTAGCGAAGGAGTTAGACTTAGAGGTTGTTGCCTGTGATGATTATCATGATATGGACGTCTTGAGACGAACCGTCGACGGGATTGTGTTAGATGACGTCGGTCAGGTACAGTGGATATCAGATCTTACATCTATCCCTACCGTGGAGTATTGTGACATTCTGATTTATTTCATGAAAGTTTGTGGTTGGTCTGAAACAAGGTTGAAGAATTATAAAAGTGACAGTGGCTACAAGTTGTATCTTGATCATCACATCAGTGAAGTGTGTCTCGGTGCCATTCCAAACAGTGGGTCGTACATGTATGTGAAGGCCTCCTGTATTCCAGAGACTAGACAAAGTGCTACACCATATTCTACATGGCTCCTTATAAAGCAGGACGGACATGTGAAATCTGGTGGTTGTACATGTGTTGCGTAAGTACATTTTAAATAGAGTCAAATAAGTGAGCATGTAACCAAAATTCAACGTCAACACAAGTGTAGTTCTTCTATGAGCAGAATATGTTGGGTACTAACCCGGTAGTTACATTTATATTGTAGCTCACAGCCATTACCGCAGCATTGTAATGGCAAAATAGTATAGTTGTTCAATTAAAACAAGGATTTGTGTATGATATACAAATAATTGATTAATATATGCAAGAACTTAAATACAAGAGGAAATTGATCAACATACATCAGTATGAACAATGTATTTATGTACCATTCTACGTTGATAGTTTTATTTCCAGTTAATTGAAATTAAATGTTTTTATATATTTGTTTTTTCAGTGATGATGGTACATGTAAGCATTGTGTGGCTTTGCTGTTTGCCATGTCAGCATTCTGCGAACGACATCAAGACAGGAGCACTGAGGTTGGTACAGATGTTGCTTGTGTGTGGGACAAACCCAAGAAAACAACTACACCGTTGGAGATTGAGGACATGGATATCCGTGTAAACAAGGTAACACCCAAGCCCAAGTCTGCTAGTGCTGAAAACTACAATCCCACAGTAAGGTCAGAGTGTTTGTCAAAAAGACAGGTGGAGAAAGAGATCTTCACTTTGTGTAAGGGGAGTAACAGTGTACTTTTACAAGCTTTGGATCCACCAAGTGATGATGATGACAGTTTAGATGATGAAACTTTCCCACCTACATTGCTGGAAATTGCAGAAACTCTGAAAGGTAATGGTGATGATGTAAATGCCTTAGCCTCAAAAGTTAATTCAGCACACTCTGGTGCAGAAACTGTGAACAGGATTGAAGAAATGACCAGGGGTCAAGCTGATAATCCTGATTGGTTCGCTTATAGGACAGGACGTGTGACAGCCTCCATATTTTCCTCAGTGATGCACTTTAGATTTAATGAAAACTATGATAACTATATTGTGAAGAAAATCATGTGTCCCCAACCACCAGCTATGTTCTCGAGGTCAAGTGGTCCAGATGTTCTCAAGTTTGGCAAGGATCATGAACCTATTGCACGGTCGTTGTACACAACACAGTATGCCACTAGCCACAAGACGTCATCAGTCAGAGAGTGTGGTTTGTTTATTGATGCTGAACATCCATTCATGGGTGCCTCACCCGATGGTGTTGTGTGCTGTAAGTGTTGTGGGAAAGGATTATTAGAGGTGAAATGTTCATATTCATTTAGAGATTCAACGCCTCAAACTGTATGTGATGATCCCCACTACCACTTGTACAGTGATGATGCAAATATCATCCATTTGAAAACTGATTCCCCTTGGTACATTCAGATTCAGGGACAGATGGGAGTGTGTAAGATCAACTGGTGTGACTTTGTATTTTACACAAAGAAAGGGTTTTCTGTGGAAAGGATCTATTTTGACCCAGCTGTTTATGAACAAATCATTGAAAAATCTGAAAGATTTTGGAACAAGTATGTTGCAAGGGCATTGTTGCAATAGTGATTAAAAACTAGTAAGAAAGTGACTAAGATCCATAATGAGAGGGTTATTATTTGCTACTGATCAATGTCTTAGAAAATTTATATTGATATCTTAATGTTACTTGCAGTAACCTACATCAAAATTATCTGGTCATGGTATTCACATTGTGTTTAATGAAATTTATCTAAATGGATCAAAAGCTTATTAAAGCATGTACTTGTATAATGCTGTGCAGCAGAATGAAGCAAACAAAATGACTAGAAAAATTCATTTTAAATATTCACATCATATTTTACTGTTCATCTTCAAATCATAAATTGCAATTATAAGTTGTTGATTCAAAACCATCCAATCAATAAATTGCTTCTTGCCATGTCAATTTTGAAGTATTTTTATAGCTTGATATCCATAAAACATCTAAAAGTTTTAATACTGGCTTAATCTGCTCATAATATTGGTTTCAGCAGAATGTTTTCTTGTCTAAGATTAAATGTCCAGATATATAAATCATAAAATTCAAGTAACAAAAATGTCAATTTGTATTATAAATGATGACACCTGTATAATACAATGAATTATATGTAGTTGCTAAATTAAATGGTGTAATATGAAATTGATGCAGTAGTAGTTCTGGTACAGACTGACTGATGGTAAACTTGTTATACTCATTTTTTCACTAAAGGTCGCTGCAGATTACAAAGGAAAGAACACACTTTCAACATCTGGTTGGCAACTGGCTTACAACTTAAGGGCATAGTGTTTGACAAACTGTGAAAATTTTTCAGTCGTTCAATCGCTCTCTCCACATGAATTCGAAGTTTGGCTATATTTCGTGTTTTCTTAATTTCACTAGCATTGAGACGTTTGCCTTTACCCCAAGAACATTTTCGAGTAAAAGGTGGGATATTCAAAGTAGCATGATGTTCCAATAATAAATCCCTTATCAAAAAACCCCTGTCTGCCATAACTTCATCTCCAGGTTTGATGTTATCTAAAAATCCACTTTCTCTTGTTATGTATTTGTCAGATGTGTTACCACTCCATAGATTTGACACAAAATTAATACAGCCAGATGGAGTAATGCTGATCAGAGCTTTGAAAGTGTTCCTTTGTTTGTAAGAACTATATGTTAAGCTTTGTGCTGATGGTGATCTTGGTTTTTCAATAAAAAATTCTGTACAATCAATGATACATGTTGTCTTTGGAAAAAGTAATTTGAAACATCTTGGCATAAACTTTTTCACTTGTTTATATGAAGGCCACTTCAATAATGGAGTGAAAATGACAAACATAAAGTTAATCCAAGTGATGTATGTTTGGGAGACTCTGCTTTTCGAGATTCCAAAAATATCAGCTAAAAAAAAGGTCAGCAATGCCAGACGGAGCTTTACTAAAGTCAAAATGAACTCCTCAAACCGAGAAAGCTTCCTTTTTGGGCCACTCTTTTGCTTCTGGGGATTCTCTTGGTAGCTGGGCATCTCTTTAGTAGCTCCTTGACCACACCAGTACTTCAGAGTTGGAGAAGATCTATTTAGTATTCCTATATCACATACAAAATCACAACTTAGAAGATATAAAAAATAAAATCAAATGATAATCAAACCCTCCAGACCAACAATATAATACTAAGTTGTTTAATAACTCATACATTGTTGGAAGTTTCTGTGAGATTCAATCATTCCTTTGAATGCTACGCATAGTATCACTAGTATTTGCTCCTTTAAATGGTGTGAAACTGAATTTCTTTTAACCTTGACACCAGACTTAGATGCTTTGATGGATACATGTCTTGTTAAGGCCTAGATTAGACATAAGAATATTAATGCTTGAATATATTATGATGTCTTGGTCAGCAGAAACTCATGCTTAGTAAAACTAATGCATTGATGAGTATACAAAGTAGTTTGTAAGAATGTATTAAGTTCACTATTTTTTTTAATATACATGCAACTATTTCATAAATATACTTAAAATAAGGATCCAATGACTAGCATACAATGCTATTTACCCATATATTAATTATCAAAATATCCATGTGCATTATGGGGATCAGTGTAATTTAAGTTACAATTTCAATATTTACAAGATTGACTGAATAAATACAAATTAATTTACTAACCAAACAGTCCAAAAAGCAAATCCTTTGATGGTATGCCTGTATATTGCATTACACTTTCATCTGTTCTGGTCACCTTATCAACAAATAAATCCCTCAAAAGGGTATCCTTATTTGCCAATTTCTGTTCCAGGTCTTCAAGTTTCTGTGAAGTGTCTTGTATGTCGAACATTGACAAGTCTGTTTGGACAGCAGCATCTCTGGATGTGTGACTGTCTGATATAAGTGTTTGTCTCACCGAGTAGCGGTGGTCATCTGATATATCTACAATAATACAAAATAAATGCCCTTTATAATGACATATAATAACACTTTAATAAATAATGATGAAATATGATATAAATGAAGTCATTAACACAAATAATGATGAAATATGATATAAATGAAGTCATTAACACTGAGTACATAAATTGTTTATATAAACATGACACATCTGAACATTTTTGAAAAAAATATTAAGAACTAGGTGGGGATATCTTGAATCTTGGGTGCAATGGCCTTGCCAGTAAAAATATGTATGAGGTTTACATGGCCATGTTGCTGGTTTTAACCATACTGAAATTATAACAGAACCCACTATAATAACTAACCTTTAGATATGAAGCATGAATGATCATCAGATAAATCCACTGTATCTGTTTCTACCTCAACAGTACAGACAAATGGAGGAGAAAACACTGTATCAATTTCACTTGGACAGTCAATTTCTTCATAGGATGGATCAGATTCTAGTTCCTTTGAAAATAAACAAATGGATTTTTAATTATTATTTTTGTTAATATGGCAAGTAGTTTTTTATTACTTTTAACTGATAGTAACTAGATAGATCAATAGTTGTATCATATTTCCATTCACTGAATGCTTTGAATTGAAGTCAACAAGCCATATAAAGTAACAACAAGTAAATGGTACTTCAGAAAAAAGTTTTGCAGTGAATTACGTGTATATGCTGTAAGAGTATCATTATTACTTCTTCTTGCACAAGATAGTGATGTACATTCTGATTCTGATAAACATGTATGCAGTGTACATGTATGGCAGATGTAAACTATATATTAATTTATTTGTATCTACAATGTAAAGCAATGGGAGTTACAAAATTGTAAATACTAACCTCTGCAGCCTGTCGTTTTGTAATGGAAGAAGTATTCCTCTCTGATTTGGGTCTTCCATAATTGTTTCTACCAAAGAGTGTAGGGACTGGATGGTCATCAGTTGGTTTACCGTCAATGAAATGGAGCGAGCAAACACGGTGGTGTTGTTTTGCTTCATAGTCCTTTCTCATGATTTGGTCAAGCCATCGTTTTCGCAGTTTGGGCTTCTTTTCACCGCTCGGAAAGGGGAAAAACTGAACATTTTGCATAAAACTATATCTACCTATTTTCCTTCCGTCTGAATTACATTCGGGTACAGCGCACCAATGCTTGTTCGACGGCATACTATATGTAGCAGACGATATTCTGTACGTTGCTACAGACGCCGGAAGTAGGCATGCCTAGATTTTTAATGAAATCACGTGACTTCCGGCGTGCTTAAAGTCGGAACCGATTAGATCCGGACGCAACCCGGAACAGAGCTAATGTGCGTCTTCGTGATTCGCGTAAATGTAGATAATACAGATTTAATTACGAATTGCGTCATTAAAGTTAAAGATAAAATATGGTTGCGTCAACTTCTGTTGCTTCAGACGTCAAACAATTAGTGGGTTACAAACTAAACTACAGTTAACTCCACATATAACGAAATCTCAAAATAAAATTTACGCAGAAGTCAGGAATCTGTGAAGAATCTTTTACTTTTGTTGTAATTCACTAAAGGACATTATTATGAAGATAATAGTAGCTATATATCTATGCGATTGCATGTTCTTTTCTATTCCCACAACACGATCAGATATAAACAAAGAGTCCTCGATTCTTTTTCAACTTCGTTTATTATTTTGATTTCTCTCTCTTGGATTCAAGATGGCGACCGTGGCAGTTACACTGTAAGTACCTCAGTGGTAAAAAGTTTTGGCAAATCATGTTTGTACGGCGCTAGATTACGATGAACTTTGATATATATTGCTTCTAATGCTGCAAGTTATTACGGATGAACTTTTAGAAAGCCAATGAGTGATTTTTGAGGTACTTTCCCTTGTTTAGAAAATTGTGAATAGCGACATTCCTTTGTTCTGATATCGTACGTGACGAGCAAAAAAATGGAGGAAGACAAAAACCAGCCTGCAGGTACTCCCGTTGTCGACAACAAACGGAAAACCTGTGCTAGTACCCCTAGTCCCAGTGTCCCGTCCCAACCGACCCACAGAAGAAGAAATTCTATGGGTGATATGGAATATTCGGAGATGACGCCATCTTTGAAATTAGATGTAGGAAAAGGCAAGGTTGTTGACTTCAATTCTTTGATACAAAATACCGTCTCTAATCCTGCTTTTGCGGCAGCAATTGCCCCAGTTTGGGTGGAAGCTATGGTTCCACATTTTAAAGTGATGATGACTGCAGTGGTTACGGAAATGATGGGGGAATTGATTAAACCACTTCACCACAACATAAATGAATTAACAGATAGGATAAATGATCAGAGTGTGCAGCTCCAAAATCTAAAACAATCTAACAGTGAACTCACAAATAAATGTAACTTTCTCGAGAAAAAAGTTGAACAACTGGAAATTTGTGACGAAGAACAACAGCAATACAGTAGACGTAACTCACTGCGATTCCATAATGTCAAGTTAGCTTCCAGTGAGATTCATAACACTGATCAGAAAATAGTATCTATATGTTCTCAAATATCTGTCGACATTTCCGAAGATGACATATGCAGATCACATATCATTGGTAAGCCTTACAACGGAAAATATCAGATTATCTGCCGTTTTCGGAATTGGAAAATAAAAAATTCCGTGTTCCGCTCCAAAAAGGCCCTAAAAACGAACCCAGAAAAAATCTATATTACTGAGGATCTGACCACTTTTCGCCAGGGAATCATAAAAGATCTGTCCGCGGCAAAAACGAGAGGTGAAATAGATTCTTTCTGGACAAATGATGGTAGAATTTTCCTGAAACGTACCGTGGATTCATCCAAAACTATAATAAGAAGTAAGAAAGACTTACATCAATCCATCCCATCCACTCGCCCATCTGAGTGAAGTCAGCTGTGTACTCGTCAGATTATGTTATACCAAAAATCTAACATAAGGACACACTTCACAAGTTTGTGTTTATTTCCATCATTTACTTAAATTTCACTTTGTTTTGACAATTACTTTAATGTACCTACTTGTAAACAAAGTATCAAATTTCATGAAGTTTAATAACTATTAACTATTTGTCTACAAAATATCAGTTTGATAAAAGTAATATTTCATAAAGTTTGATATATGTTACTAATAACTACTCTTTTTCATAAAGGTAAATTTCACAAAGTTTGGTTAAAACTGCATTTGTATTCATGTCCATTGTGTCAGTTTATACGTTCTCACACAAATATGATTATAAACAATGATTTATTTTTAAAATGTCAAACCACTTAAGTTTTGATAACCATTATATATACATGCTTACTAAGGTGTTCTTTTTTTATAATAACCCCAATTAGATATACAGACTTCAAAAGTTTGTTTACTTTTACCTACTAGCTAATCTCATAACAAAGTTGATAACTACTATCAATGTTATTACATTCTAAAGTTTTCAAGAAGCTTGCAATTATTATCTACTGCTTATTAAGTGGCATTATTTTGTTGGTTTTTTCTGCTTCTGTTTTTCTTGTTTTGTTTTAAGTTTCACACATGATGTGTCAAATTTTTCACAAAGTTTAACAAAAATTACTTATACCAAGTGGTGTTTTGAATACTATTATCTCACCTTTTTTTTATCACAAGAATATATAAAAATTACCTATTTGTGTGGATACTTGTACATTAAATATCTCGAAAGAATCTTTCAACAACTCAAAGCAGCAAAACTCACTAGCGCATGTAAATATTTTTTTTTGTGAATATTTTTTAAAAGTGTTTTCTTTTTGCTGTCAAACTGAATTATCACACCAATTTCTGAGTTATTTTCAATATGTATTTTATATATCCCTTATTTCTTCTCTCTTCTCTTCTTTCCTTTACTTACTTCTATATGTCTCTTGTAAATGTATCTGAGTGTTTTGGCTGCCTTTCTTTTTATACATGTATGCTAATTTTGATAGATGTTGCCGACTGCCTCCCAACTTTCTATGTAATATTTGATGACCATGGGTAATGACTTAGCACAGTACCGGGCGGCTATCGGTTGCTTCTATCAAAGAACTCACTGTTTTTTGTTTTCACGAAAGTTTATTTATCATTTAAAATTATTTGATGTTGTAAATAGTTGCAGGTCATTAGTAAACTTATTACTAACTTACTTATTTCATTATATCCATGAGAATCGAATTGTTCCGAAATCTAAACAATTTCATGCCACTAGACCTGCAACTGTTGTTATATGGAAACAATGATTTATCCATTGAAGATAATTTTATGATAAGCCAAATCACTCAGAAATACATTCAAGACTCAAGAAGATTTTAATTCCCCGTTTTCTCTTTTCTTAATCAATATTGTGAAATATTATACATACATATATATATTGACAGTTAAAAAAAAAAGAAAATGTATTTATAAAGTCTCTTCCGATTCCGATAGCGCAAGAGAAACGAATATTTTTTTCCAGAAGGCAATGGATCGAACGGAGAAAGCTTACCATGGAACAGGATACAACGAACATTAGAAATAGCAGTGTGTTTTTGTGCAGCGAATAGTTTAATCTTCTGCTATCGAAATCGGATTTGTTTTGTTTGCTTAGTAAAAAATTAAACTAAATTTATCAATTGAATATTTGAATAAATTCGAATCGTAATACCTCTCTCCTTGACTCTCTGTTTCTCTCTCTCTCTCTCTCAGTCTCTCTCTCTCTCTCTCTCTCTCTCTCTCTCTCTCTCTCTCTCTCTCTCTCTCTCTCTCTCTCTCCCCAAATATAATTGTTAATATTTCAAATGTCATGTCATCTTGTATAAAAATTGTAAAAAATCATGATAATTGGGAAAGGGCTTCATATAAGTTTGAAAACTTGTGCCCAATCCTCTTGTATACATGTATATGTATATTGATACAAATAAAATATGTTTAAATCAATTTCTCTCTCGATCGAGATAACCTTTCTTTTTGAGTTGAAGTCTACTGCGTAGTTTAAACCTCACTTAATGCTAAAGTGTATGAAAAACACTTGCTATATTAAGTCATCAAAGTGGAAAGGATTAAGTTTATTGTTGGCAAACTTTAAATTAAAAAAAAAAAAAAAAAAAATAAAGTGACAAATGTAGAAATGATAAGCATTAATAACCGGGTTAAGTGTCAACATATGAATACGAGTCAACATGTGTCAACATATGCACACGAAAATAATATGAATTAAATTGTTTGCTTTTAGTTCGAATCTTTTGTTTATGTCCAGGTTCGCTCTTTCCTTTATCGGTCCCCATTAGTCGGACACATTTTCTATGGACCTACACCTAATACGTGCCAACTGGCGTATCTCTTATTTATCCTCGAAGCGCCACAACAATGATTCAATCACTGTTGCACATATTCTTCGATGAAATTCGATGCATCGTCAATGTAATGGTGAATGTAATGTCTTCTCCGCTCACTACTAAAACCAGCATCTGCAAATGTTTTCTTTGAAATGCGTCATCTAAGTGAATACCTGATTGCGTGACCTTTAGTAGACGTCATACTATTGGTGGTGCGACAAACAAAAGACAGACAGGTGGATAACAAAATCATTAATGACTTTTGAAATGGGGATACAGCGTATGTGATAACGACGATAATTTGTATAATAAGTTTGCTTCGTCAATGATTTCGGGTTAAAAAATTTGATGCCAATGATCTAATTGTTTGAATGGACACAAAATTTATTGGCAACAAGCTTAAGAAAAGCTGTTGAGTTGATTGGAAGATTTAATTGAAATTCTTCTTCGAAACGTATTTGATTAGCAAATTAAGTAATTTATACGCAAACTAAAACGTGCACAAGACGTGAATAAGTAAAGACGCGATCGGCTTAACGGAACAGTCAAATATTAAGTAATCATCTCAACAAGATTGAAGCAACTTCGAAACAAGTTGCATCTTTTTCATAAGTATCCTCACGACAAGCACCTCAGTTACATTATGTAACAGTTTATTAATATTCTTAGTGAATTAAAATACAGGATTCCTTTGTAAGGGCCATGCTTGAATGATTCGAGGTAGTAATTGGCAACTTAAAGAACGCTAAAAGGCTATTTTTACAATTAAGCACAATTAAGAATAAACCATTAGCGGTTTATCATGAAGGTATACCCCGGTTAGAGCCCCATATTCTAACGATATTCAAGTCAATCTTTATCATTTAGTCTACTTGAAACAGTCCCTATGAAAATCTACCTTTAATGATGAACAATTTAATTTCTAGAAAGTATTACACTACTATTTCAGACAATCAGTCTGCGTTTCCAATGGCCATGTCTTTTCACAATTATAATTTTCTTAGACTATTAATACACTGTCACAATGGTAAACAGAGGTGGTCGTGGCGAGATACTTGTTTATTAGTTGTTTAGAGCTTGTTCCGGTGATCACTTGATATTAACATATTTTCCACGGTTCCGAGAATGACGGATATAATTGTCCTATAGGTACGTATTTCGAATGTTTCCGTAAGGTTGTTATATTTTATCGTCCTACCTGTCAAAATGGACACGTTATTGACAAGCGCCAGAGCGAGAAGACTTGTGTAGGCATGTAAGGTATTTATCATTCTAACCATGGACACATTCCGTATTCAAAATTGAATGTTCCCACTTACATGGAATTTTGAAGGTAATAAATGCACGGAGCCTTATGCCTTACGAATTTAAAAAATAAGGTTTTCAGGTTGGGTGTCTTGCTTAACTTACCAGTACAATTGTTCATTTTTATTATACTAAACGGTTTTTAACATTTAGCAATAGCTATATAAACAGTATATTTGTAGAGTGGAAGTTGTACTCAATCATTAAAAGTCATGCATGACTAAACCGGATGTTACGCATTGTCCTCACTGACTAAATTAAGTTCGCGTTTGTGTTTTTTGTTTTTGTTTTTGTTTTTAAGGTTGGAGCGTAGTGAATTAAGTACCAAACTATTCCATTCAGGCAATAGCGTCTTTACTTGTTGCCGTTCAAGTTGCTAGTTAGATATTTTTCAGAGAAATAAGTTCAAGAGCTTGTCGCTGTCATTGCACGAAGTTTCAGTTCCAAAAACTAGATAATTTGCGTAAAACATTTTGATCCTTAATCAATGACGAGTTCTAGGAGGACAAAATAGATCTATGGGGCTATTCACCTGGCGGTCTTTTGTTTGTCACACCACCTAGTGTTTGACCTTTAGTGTAGCAACGGTTCACGGAACCAGATGCGTATACTCTTAACTTAATGACGCATTTCGTATAGAACATTTCATTAGCGAGAATTACACAGACGCACTTTACATTAGGGATTGTAGTTTAAATACCCGAGTATTCTTACATCCCCAAGTATTCATAAACTTTCCATTGAAGTATTCCAGCTTTTTTGATACGGTGAGTCTTTAATTCTTTTTTAATTTTATTAACTTGAATCACATGCACCCTGATTAAATACATTAACTGAATTAGTTTATTGTATATAAAGAGCGTTTTGGTATATCAATTTTCATTAGGTGGACATTACATTTCTTTTGAAGAATTGTTTTTTTCAAATGCTAAAGAATCGTTGGTATCTAGGTGTATGTCTCCTTTTTTAATGATCCTGGTATTGTACGAACATCCAAACCAAGAAAAAAATACATTATATTTCATACCATACAATTATGATTATTTTTCTTTGTTTTCATGGTAAATACTCAAATGTGATTGGTCGAAAAATTCTTTTCATTCTTCTATGAAAGGAATTCTGAGAATGACGCGAAAAATGTGACGCCACAATACGACAATTGACGTTGCGTATTGATTTGAGAAAACGAATCCCATCTAAAACCAGTAAAATTGTATATAAAAAATGTTTTAAATTAGTAAATTATTTTCAAAAATTAATTATAAGCGTTGATGTCAATTATTTTTTAGTTTCACCCCGATGAAACTAAAAAAAAAAGACATCAACGCTTAACACACCAATGCTGATACTGACAGCAATAACGCGATTCGCCACAAGCTGAATGTAAAAACATGAGAAATGCATATGTGTAGTAGAATTAACACAGCATTGCTTTATTTTTCTAGATCAAGATGTTCTGCATGTTTGTGTTGCTGATGCTGGTTTTGGCAGTGAGAGGAGAAGACAATACATTGAAACACATATTGAAGTCGGGGCGAACACATAACGTTCGGGGATCAATTGACAATAAGTCCCGAAGCTATCGAAGAAAATGTCCATCAGTTGTTACATCATTGCTGTGGTGGTTCAGGGATACAGAAGAGATACGCCAGTTGGCAAGTATTAGGTGTACAGCCATGGAAAATACCTCTAATGAGGGGGAACCATAAAGAGAAAAGCAAATCAGGACATAAACATAATAACCGAACTAAAAGCAAACATCACCGAAAATCCGGAAAATCCAAATCTCCATTTAGATATGGAAAATAGGTAATAACAGTTATATTACAAATGCAATGTGCCATTTTTTTATTGTTTGACTATAAAAACACACGAGTTGCTGCATATGATGGTCTGGCAGGTGCCGTGTTATGATCTGATTTGATATTCTGACCGTAAGCAAGAGAGTAGCTCAAAATAAGTAAAAATGTCAAAGTGTATATCAACATGAATACCCTTGAAACATGTATGGGATAACAGGTCTTCTGGATGTGCGTAATTGACAACATTATGTAAATCGTGACTCCACTTCCAAGGTTACAGCGTCAGACACAAAGAGAAGGATTGTCAAACGGACACAAAAAACCCTCAGAATTTCGTTGGGGAACCAACATGGAAAATGAAAGATGTTCAAGCAAATCAAATATGTCGCAGCAATCAGGACGCTGAACAATGACGATGATGTCAAAAAGAACATTTACATCTATCATTAAAACGATGACACACAAGTATTCAATAGGCCTACCACGGAGTAGGCTTTCTGGAAGAGAAATGTGTTGCTATGGTACCCGCTATTTAAATAGTTGAGTTTAGAAATACTTTACATACCTGTCCATTACTAAAAAAATGTAGTACACTACAGCCAAACAGGTGTGACCGCTAAAACTCAATACAGCTAATTAATGAACATTGCCTTTATTTATTTATTTATGGGTTCCATAAAACTCAATACAGCTAATGAACATTGCCTTTGTCTACCTGTGGCTTTTAACTGTACAGCTGTTGTCTGTCGGGGCAGCCTTGGCTGTTTGCTATTCCTCTATACTATACGTTTATTTGGATTTATTTGATAAATAAATATTATATTTTCTTAACTTTTTTATTGGTTGTTTTTATCGATCCAGTTGTGAAAATTGAAACACAACTTTTGTTCACGAAAAGATAATAAATATAAAAACTGGGCGGAGATATTGTGTAATTTCACATAACATCCAGTTCGAAATCATTCTGACGCTATTTTCTCACAAGTGGCATTTGTTTAGTTATGTTTAATAAAGAGTATATACATCATAGTAGATGCTTGGCAAAATTAATACTTTTATTCGTACATATCGAAATAAGACAATACAATATATTTCGACAGTTTTAGATATATTTTTGTCAATCATAAAAAACAACTAAAATGGGTTATTGCCTGTTTACCTGGGGTCTTGATAATCTCATATCGCTTCCATTTGTTCTCTCATTTCAAAAGCATTTTACACTGGTAGTACATCACCAGTATACTGTCAGGGACGTACATGTAGCTAGGCCAACAAAAATGTGTAAGCCCAGGTGAGTGTGTGTGTGTGTGTTGAGGGGGGTGGGGGTCCATGGCTGAGCCCTGGTGGGATGAGTGAGGGGGCAAAGCCCCTCACGGAAAATGAATTTAAAGATTTTATGAGGGTTTGAAATTGATTTCCGAGATCCGAGAGATAGTAATTTCAGAATATGTTTAATTCTAGTGACAGTAATATACAAATATGATGTGATAGGTATTCCGGAATGCACTAGACCTATATTTTATAATATATAGCACACAGTGGTACATTTTCTGGTATTATCAATAATTTGGTTATGATATTAAATCAAAACATAGGGTCCAACGTTTCAAGTGTTCTCCGAAAAAAAGTAATGATTATGACTTCAAAGTTTTCATTTAATATCATAACCAAATTATTGGCAGGAATTTTATCTGTATGCCCGGGCTTTTTTTTCTAATGGACGCTACGCCCCTGACTGTGGTTGAAGTTAACATGATAATGACTCTCTCACCTGTGTTATGTCCAAAAAAAACTTTAGCTCTGGACATTGCCGCCAAAATGTTGATAAGACAGGGAGTTTGTTTACTCAGCATGTGTAGCGAAGGTCATACCAACCACGCAGCTGTAAAATCCCAGTAAAACTTCCGGTGAAACAAATTTGCAAAAATTATAATTCATTTTTTACAGAAAAGGATTAACATATTAAGATTTCTCACAAAAGGATATGTAAGCATGACAAAATTTGTGTGAGATGTTAATTTGATAAACATGAATTGGAAGCAATTCTCTCTCTCTGATGTGAAGGCAGCCAAATATTCGTTTAACCTCCATCTCCCCAAGCTGTCTCTCTTTTGTACTCCATCCCGACCTTTCTTTACCTCTGTTCAGGGAGTAAGCCATGACTATAGCCACCACGACAGGAGCCATGACTATAGCCACCACGACAGGAGCCATGATTATAGCCACCACGACAGGAGCCATGACTATAGCCACCACGACAGGAGCCATGACTATAGCCACCACGACAGGAGCCATGACTATAGCCACCACGACAGGAGCCATGACTATAGCCACCACGACAGGAGACATGACTATAACCACCACGACAGGAGCCATGACTATAGCCACCACGACAGGAGTCATGACTATAGCCACCACGACAGGAGCCATGATTATAGCCACCACCACAGGAGCCATGACTATAGCCACCACGACAGGAGCCATGACTGTAGCCACCACGACAGGAGCCATGACTATAGCCACCACGACAGGAGCCATGACTATAGCCACCACGACAGGACCCATGATTATAGCCACCACGACAGGAGCCATGACTATAGCCAACACGACAGGAGCCATGACTGTAGCCACCACGACAGGAGCCATGACTATAGCCACCACGACAGGAGCCATGACTATAGCCACCACGACAGGAGTCATGACTATAGCCACCACGACAGGAGCCATGATTATAGCCACCACGACAGGAGCCATGACTATAGCCACCACGACAGGAGCCATGACTATAGCCACCACGACAGGAGCCATGACTATAGCCACCACAACAGGAGCCATGACTATAGCCACCACGACAGGAGCCATGACTATAGCCACCACGACAGGAGCCATGAATATAGCCACCACCACAGGAGCCATGACTATAGCCACCACCACAGGAGCCATGACTATAGCCACCACCACAGGAGCCATGACTATAGCCACCACGACAGGAGCCATGACTGTAGCCACCACGACAGGAGCCATGACTGTAGCCACCACGACAGGAGCCATGACTATAGCCACCACGACAGGAGCCATGACTATAGCCACCACGACAGGAGCCATGACTGTAGCCACCACGACAGGAGTCATGACTATAGCCACCACGACAGGAGCCATGACTGTAGCCACCACGACAGGAGCCATGACTATAGCCACCACGACAGGAGCCATGATTATAACCACCACGACAGGAGCCATGATTATAGCCACCACGACAGGAGCCACGACTATAGCCACCACGACAGGAGCCATGACTATAGCCACCACGACAGGAGTGATGACTATAGCCACCACGACAGGAGTCATGACTGTAGCCACCACGACAGGAGTCATGACTATAGCCAACACGACAGGAACCATGAGTATAGCCACCACGACAGGAGCCATGACTATAGCCACCACGACAGGAGTCATGACTATAGCCACCACGACAGGAGTCATGACTATAGCCACCACGACAGGAGCCACGACTATAGCCACCACGACAGGAGCCATGACTATAGCCACCACGACAGGAGTGATGACTATAGCCACCACGACAGGAGTCATGACTGTAGCCACCACGACAGGAGTCATGACTATAGCCAACACGACAGGAACCATGAGTATAGCCACCACGACAGGAGCCACGACTATAGCCACCACGACAGGAGTCATGACTGTAGCCACCACGACAGGAGTCATGACTATAGCCACCACGACAGGAGTCATGGCTATAGCCACCACGACAGGAACCATGAGTATAGCCACCACGACAGGAGCCATGACTATAGCCACCACGACAGGAGCCATGACTGTAGCCACCACGACAGGAGCCATGACTATAGCCACCACGACAGGAGCCATGATTATAACCACCACGACAGGAGCCATGATTATAGCCACCACGACAGGAGCCACGACTATAGCCACCACGACAGGAGCCATGACTATAGCCACCACGACAGGAGTCATGACTATAGCCACCACGACAGGAGTCATGATTATAGCCACCACGACAGGAGCCATGACTATAGCCACCACGACAGGAGCCATGACTATAGCCACCACGACAGGAGCCATGTTTATAGCCACCACGACAGGAGCCATTACTATAGCCACCACGACAGGAGCCATGACTATAGCCACCACGACAGGAGCCATGACTATAGCCACCACGACAGCGGTATTCAGATCACCGTTATGTGGCGCAAAGAACATGAAGAAACTGTTTCATAACGGGGACCCTTTCCCGTTTACTGCTAAATTTTATTAAAGGTGATTTTCCCACAAAGAACACGGTCTGTAAAACACACAGAGTAATTTGTGAATACCAATAATAAGACGCATGGATAACGTATAGTAACTAGCTATTATGCATAAAATTCCATTAATTCAACAGTATCAAATAGGACTACAATCTCGTAAGCCCGAGTTTCCTCTGGCCCTTACACCTTGTCCGGTGCAGGGGCCCTACACCAGACATGGTATCAGGGCCAGGGGAAACTCGGGCTACAGTATCGCTTGCACAGATGATACTAAAAAGAAGTTTAAAGACTTAGCTGAACAACTAATCGAGCCATCGATACTTTGTTTACTAGGATTAATAGGACTCCAATATAAACGCAGTAGATCAGTATAATTCTCAATATCACGGATTTTGGAAGATTTCAATACTAAAGAACGTCAGAACAGGATGCCGACTTCAGAAAAACTGGACTAGTTGTAAAAATGGGGGGGGGGGGGGGGGGGGGGGGGGGGGCTGGGTTTCATTCATGCAAGCCTAGTTCTTTTTGAAAGCAGAACATGTAAGTATTTAAAGACGATAATTAAATTATTAGATGCCTTGTCTGAGGGCACAGACACAAACCTGTAAAACCTGTAAAATCGGGACCCGTTTTGTTTTCAATGTTGTTGTTTTACCTGTTCTCTGGAATTTTGAAATTCATACTCTAATTATCCAGACCCTTAATGAACATATCTCGTAGCAGTCCCTGGGTATAGGTCGTGTTAAAGACATGGGTGTATCGCTCACTCCGTATCTTTACTTTTCATTGCAAGTTTTAAAAATGTGGTTAGTAAGGTCATGCGAATGTTTTGAATATTAAAAATACATGTAGTTGCAGGCCATTTTCAAACGTGTTGAAGTAATATATAGAAAGTTTTTTTTAAGTTTTTGTGTTTAACTAATAGTCTATCTCACTTGAAAATGTGTACTCAATTCAACTTACCTAGTCTGGAATGTAGACGTTAATTACATAGATTTTATATTTCTATTCTAATGTGTGCATAGCCTGCGTGATTGTAATTATTTAACAGGGGAAACTAACATTTTATTTCCACATCGTTTTTAGGGTCGAGTAGGCAAATTCTGTCTTATCCCTGTAAATGCGGTATTAATGTAAGAAAATAAAGTGTTCATCACAGAATCAAAATTAATTTTAATAATTTTTGTTAATTGGTCATGTCCCTAACAGTTTTAATTTTTCGTTATAAATTCTGTAATTGGACCTCCGGGTTTGTAGAAATTGAAATAAATCAAATTTGATTAGAGTGTGTGATAAAATATAGTGGAATGCAGCAAGTGGTCATATATATATATGTATAACATATAAGGACATTGGCTAGCTCGGGCTGTACTTGGATCTGGTAATTCTAGGAACAGTACGCGTAAGTGCCTATGAGTAGGCCTCAATCGAAGGGAAGTAACTCGTATAGATCAGGATGTCCGGCCGTGGTAACAAGTAATCTATTTATAGCCCCGCTTGTGTACACACTAATGCTGATGAAGGTACTTTCGTTTTGCGTTGGTTTACCAGACAGCGGTTAATGGCGTTCTTGTGATCGTCTGTTACCGCCATGAGCGATCCCACAGGCCAGGTAAGTTGGTCACATGATAAATATATGATATTGATTGCCGTATACTTGGAATTTAAATTATATTCCTGGTAGGATATACCTGTCAAATGACATACCTGCTCTTCGACTTCTCTTACAATGACACAGAATCTGGTATGTACAGAATTTTGGGATTATATTCAGGCAGCACATCATGATCTTGTAATGTTTATTTTTTGTTCGCATCATGATATTAATACATTTAAAGCAAATCATGGAATCAATAAAGGAATGCAAAGCGATCGCGCTACATAGTATGGGAAGGAAGTATATAATCAAATATATACATTTTTTTGTGTGATTGTACACTCTAATTCAGAAAAGGTCCAAACTTCTGGTTGGTTAAGTCTAAAAGTTAATTCAAACTGTACTCTGCAACAGCCTCCTCTTAAAAAAGAACTACATGATTTTTTTCTAAATGCTGTAAAATTGGATATATTTTAAGTCTGATTGTCGTACAAGTAATCTAAACATTGATACATTTCTTTTTACTTCCTCTTCTTAAATTTAAAAATGCAATATAAAAACACCATTGATGCAAAAACCAGAGGTACCCCTATGTCAAACACAAACATTATTGGTTATATTTATAGCATCAATTAGCCTATAATGGTTTCTGGTTAATCAAGTTTATTTGTCACATGTATTAATATTCAAATTGAAATTTCATCAGTTTATTCTTACATGTTAGAAATATCAACAACAGTTGTAATAATTAGTATAATAATAAACAAAATGTAGCTATAGTGTACCCAGGTAGTGTGGCATCATAAGATTTTACCTGGGTAACCTAAATGCAAATCAACAAGTTAACCTAGCTATAAACATACACTTACCTGTCACTCTTTCAAATACATTTCCGAAAACACTATCAAGGTAGTTACCGAGGGTTTTTTTTCCCCAAAAAGCCCTTAGAAAAAGCCCTGTTACCATTTGCAAACAATGCATCCTTACTTTTTTTTTTTTGTAAATCCAAATTAACACAATCTTTATAGTTAAGTTCCTACACATCAATAACTATACAGCATAACAAGGAATTGAGTGTCTTTTGATTGGAATCTTGCTCACAGCTTCGGCCAGGAGTGAGGGTTGTGCGGGGACCTGACTGGCGACATGAAGTTAACAGAAAGCAGGATGGTGGTGAGGGACACACAGGGACAATTGTCTATGTCCCTAAACACAACACCACTGACCGGAAGGTGACAGTGATTTGGGACTCTGGCCGGGAAGTCAGGTACCGTGCTGGTCAAGATGGAAAATATGATCTCAGGATCTTCGATTCCGGCCCCTCAGGTATTTTATATATTTGCTTCACAACCTGCTGTCTATCTGAGATATTCTACACAGAGACCATTTAAGTTACAAACATGTATGAGCAACTGGTAATTTAAGATAGCAAAAAACAATTACAATATCCTGAGAATAAAACCAGCCATTTTATTTTTAATTCCAACAATGAGATTATCTAGTTTTCATGCAGCATCTAACATAATCCCTTAACCTAATGGAAACCACACCTTACATAATCCCTTAATCAAATGGAAACCACACCTTACATGACCCCTTAACCTAATGGAAACCACACTTTAGCTGACCCCTTAATCAAATGGAAACCACACTTTAGCTGACCCCTTAATCAAATGGAAACCACACCTTACATGACCCCTTAATCAAATGGAAAAGACATCTTACATGACCCCTTAATCAAATGGAAAAGACATCTTACATGACTTCTTAACCAAATAGAAACCATACCTTTTATTGACCCCTTAACCAGATGGAAACCACACCATACATGACCCCTAACTATGGAAACCACACCTTAACATGACCCCTTAACCAGATGGAAACTACACCTTACATGACCCCTTAATCTGATGGAAACCACACCTTACATGACCTCTTAACCAGATGGAAACCACACCTTACATGACCCCTTAACCAGATGGAAACCACACCTTACATGACCCCTTAACCTAACAGAAACCACACCTTACATGACCACGTAACCAGATGGAAACCACACCTTACATGACCCCTTAACCTTATGGAAACTACATGTACACCTTACATGACCACGTAACCAGATGGAAACCACACCTTACATGACCCCTTAACCTTATGGAAACTACATGTACACCTTACATGACCACGTAACCAGATGGAAACCACACCTTACATGACCCCTTAACCAAATGGGAACCACACCTTAACATGACCCCTTAATCTGATGGAAACCACACCTTACATGACCCCTTAACATATCAGAGAGATTCAAAGGTCTTTACTGTTTATTTAACTATAGTTTATTCATACATTTACATTTCCACCTTTTACCATGCATACACAAAGAAAATAATTACAAGCAGAAGTTAAGTTCAAACTTGATCTAAGTTTGCATTGTTTGTGTCTCGAAGTGTTGTAAACATACCTGGAATAACTGATGTTGTTATAAATGGCATGGTTTGTTTATTGTCACTATGAAAGCATTCAGGTCACTATGGAAGAGAGATTTCAGTGTCCTGATCTTAGTTGTTGGAGATGAAACTGCTTATAAAGTTAATAAATTGCATTGCATGAGAACCTGAATGCTTGCATGATATTATTCTACTAACACTGTTTGTGGGGAAACAAATTATATTATGAAAATCTTTGGTTTGCATGTCCTAAAGCCCTCTCTTGAGAACCTTTGTGTTGTCTGTCCTAACAAAACACTCCTGAGAACCTTTGTGTTGTCTGTCCTAACAAAACACTCCTGAGAACCTCTGTGTTGTCTGTCCTAACAAAACACTCCTGAGAACCTCTGTGTTGTCTGTCCTAACAAAACACTCCTGAGAACCTCTGTGTTGTCTGTCCTAACAAAACACTCCTGAGAACCTCTGTGTTGTCTGTCCTAACAAAACACTCCTGAGAACCTCTGTGTTGTCTGTCCTAACAAAACACTCCTGAGAACCTTTGTGTTGTCTGTCCTAACAAAACACTCCTGAGAACCTTTGTGTTGTCTGTCCTAACAAAACACTCCTGAGAACCTTTGTGTTGTCTGTCCTAACAAAACACTCCTGAGAACCTTTGTGTTGTCTGTCCTAACAAAACACTCCTGAGAACCTTGGGGTAGCTTGTCCTAAAAATCTCTTATGAAAATCTTTGGCTTAATTATATATAGGGTACATTTACTTGTATGAATGCAAATACGACAGTAACTAAAAAAATGTGCATCTACATGTTATATAAATGGGCTCCATAGAAAAATGGTAAAGAAAAATCCTGCTAAGTTAAATTTAATTAATTGTTGTTTCTAGGTGTGGTCCATGAAAATATCATATGTGATGGTGAAGGGTGTCATGAGTCAAAGGTCAAAGGTTTTCGATGGAAGTGTGCCGTCTGTGATGACTTTGACCTTTGCACCCATTGCTATATGGGTCGACAACATAATCTCAGACATGGATTTGTGAGGATTGATGTGGAGAAGTCTGCTGCGTAAGTGTTGTTTAAGCAAATCACAAACTACAACTTAGTGCATATCTACAGAGAAAATTTCATGTATGAGTTTATTTACCAAAAGACACAGTACACTTTTCTAAACTTTTCCCTCCATACATCTAGTGGACATGACATTGGAACACTTCCCCAACCAATCCTCAGTTTAAGTGAACATGATGTTTAAACATTTCCCCCTTCCCATCCTCCTCTAGTGACCATGACATTTTAAGTGAACATGACATTTGAACACTCCCCCCTGCCCCCCCCCCCCCCCCCCCCCAACCCCAACCCCAACCCTCCCTCCTCTAGTGAACATGACATTGGAACACCACCACCCCTCCAACCCATCCTTAATTTAAGTGAACATGATGTTGAAACATTTCCCCTACCCATCCTCCTCTAGTGACCATGACATTTTAAGTGAACATGACATTTGGTTTTCCTCTGCGTACTCCGGCTTTCCTCCACCTCCAAAACCTGGCACGTCCTTATATGACCCTGGCTGTTAATAGGACGGCAAACAAAATTAACCAAACCTCTAGTGTACATGTTGGAACACTTCCCCCAACCCATCCACTTCTTTAAGCTTGTGTACATGTTGGAACACTTCCCCCAACCCATCCACCTCTTTAAGCTAGAGTACATGTTGGAACACTTCCCCCAACCCATCCACCTCTTTAAGCTAGTGTACATGTTGGAACACTTCACCCAACCCATCCACCTCTTTAAGCTAGTGTACATGTTGGAACACTTCCCCCAACCCATCCACTTCTTTAAGCTTGTGTACATATTGGAACACTTCCCCCAACCCATCCACCTCTTTAAGCTTGTGTACATGTTGGAACACTTCCCCCAACCCATCCACCTCTTTAAGCTTGTGTACATGTTGGAACACTTCCCCCAACCCATCCACCTCTTTAAGCTTGTGTACATGTTGGAACACTTCCCCAACCCATCCACCTCTTTAAGCTAGTGTACATGTTGGAACACTTCCCCCAACCCATCCACCTCTTTAAGCTAGTGTACACGTTGGAACACTTCCCCCAACCCATCCACCTCTTTAAGCTAGTGTACATGTTGGAACACTTCCCCAACCCATCCACCTCTTTAAGCTAGTGTACATGTTGGAACACTTCCCCCAACCCATCCACCTCTTTAAGCTAGTGTACATGTTGGAACACTTCCCCAACCCATCCACCTCTTTAAGCTAGTGTACATGTTGGAACACTTCCCCAACCCATCCACCTCTTTAAGCTAGTGTACATGTTGGAACACTTCCCCCAACCCATCCACCTCTTTAAGCTAGTGTACACGTTGGAACACTTCCCCCAACCCATCCTCCTCTTTAAGCTAGTGTACATGTTGGAACACTTCCCCAACCCATCCACCTCTTTAAGCTAGTATACATGTTGGAACACTTCCCCCAACCAATCCACCTCTTTAAGCTTGTGTACATGTTGGAACACTTCCCCCAACCCATCCACCTCTTTAAGCTAGTGTACATGTTGGAACACTTCCCCCAACCCATCCATCTCTTTAAGCTAGTGTACATGTTGGAACACTTCCCCCAACCCATCCACCTCTTTAAGCTAGTGTACATGTTGGAACACTTCCCCAACCCATCCACCTCTTTAAGCTAGTGTACATGTTGGAACACTTCCCCAACCCATCCACCTCTTTAAGCTAGTGTACATGTTGGAACACTTCCCCAACCCATCCACCTCTTTAAGCTAGTGTACATGTTGGAACACTTCCCCAACCCATCCACCTCTTTAAGCTAGTGTACATGTTGGAACACTTCCCCCAACCCATCCTTCTCTTTAAGCTAGTGTACATGTTGGAACACTTCCCCCAACCCATCCACCTCTTTAAGCTAGTGTACATGTTGGAACACTTCCTCTAACCCATCCATCTCTTTAAACTTGTGTACATATTGGAACACTTCCCCCAACCCATCCACCTCTTTAATCTAGTGTACATGTTGGAACACTTCCCCAACCCATCCACCTCTTTAAACTAGTGTACATGTTGGAACACTTGCCCAACCCATCCACCTCTTTAAGCTTGTGTACATGTTGGAACACTTCCCCCAACCCATCCACCTCTTTAAGCTAGTGTACATGTTGGAACACTTCCCCCAACCCATCCACCTCTTTAAGCCAGTGTACATGTGGGAACACTTCCCCAACCCATCCACCTCTTTAAGCTAGTGTACATGTTGGAACACTTCCCCAACCCATCCACCTCTTTAAGCTAGTGTACATGTTGGAACACTTCCCCAACCCATCCATCTCTTTAAACTTGTGTACATATTGGAACACTTCCCCAACCCATCCTTCTCTTTAAGCTAGTGTACATGTTGGAACACTTCCCCCAGCCCATCCACCTCTTTAAGCTAGTGTACATGTTGGAACACTTCCCCAACCCATCCTCCTCTTTAAGCTAGTGTACATGTTGGAACACTTCCCCCAACCCATCCACCTCTTTAAGCTAGTGTACACGTTGGAACACTTCCCCCAACCCATCCATCTCTTTAAGCTAGTGTACATGTTGGAACACTTCCCCCAACCCATCCACTTCTTTAAGCTTGTGTACATGTTGGAACACTTCCCCCAACCCATCCACCTCTTTAAGCTTGTGTACATGTTGGAACACTTCCCCCAACCCATCCACCTCTTTAAGCCAGTGTACATATTGGAACACTTCCCCCAACCCATCCTTTTCTTTAAGCTAGTGTATATGTTGGAACACTTCCCCCAACCCATCCACCTCTTTTAGCTTGTGTACATGTTGGAACACTTCCCCCAACCCATCCACCTCTTTAAGCTAGTGTACATGTTGGAACACTTCCCCCAACCCATCCACCTCTTTAAACTAGTGTACACGTTGGAACACTTCACCCAACCGATCCTTCTCTTTAAGCTAGTGTACATGTTGGAACACTTCCCCCAACCCATCCACCTCTTTAAGCTAGTGTACATGTTGGAACACTTCCCCCAACCCATCCACCTCTTTAAACTTGTGTACACGTTGGAACACTTCCCCCAACCCATCCACCTCTTTAAGCTAGTGTACATGTTGGAACACTTCCCCCAACCCATCCACCTCTTTAAGCCAGTGTACATATTGGAACACTTCCCCAACCCATCCACCTCTTTAAGCTAGTGTACACGTTGGAACACTTCCCCAACCCATCCACCTCTTTAAGCTAGTGTACATGTTGGAACACTTCCCCCAACCCATCCACCTCTTTAAGCTAGTGTACATGTTGGAACACTTCCCCAACCCATCCACCTCTTTAAGCTAGTGTACATGTTGGAACACTTCCCCCAACCCATCTACCTCTTTAAGCTAGTGTACATGTTGGAACACTTCCCCCAACCCATCCACCTCTTTAAGCTAGTGTACATGTTGGAACACTTCCCCCAACCCATCCACCTCTTTAAGCTAGTGTACATGTTGGAACACTTCCCCCAACCCATCCACCTCTTTAAGCTAGTGTACATGTTGGAACACTTCCCCAACCCATCCACCTCTTTAAGCTAGTGTACATGTTGGAACACTTCCCCCAACCCATCTACCTCTTTAAGCTAGTGTACATGTTGGAACACTTCCCCCAACCCATCCACCTCTTTAAGCTTGTGTACATCTTGGAACACTTCCCCCAACCCATCCTTCTCTTTAAGCTTGTGTACATGTTGGAACACTTCCCCAACCAATCCACCTCTTTAAACTTGTGTAAATGTTGGAACACTTCCCCAACCCATCCACCTCTTTAACTTGTGTAAATGTTGGAACACTTCCCCAACCCATCCACCTCTTTAAGCTAGTGTACATGTTGGAACACTTCCCCCAACCCATCCACCTCTTTAAGCTAGTGTACATGTTGGAACACTTCCCCAACCCATCCACCTCTTTAAGCTAGTGTAGATGTTGGAACACTTCCCCCAACCCATCCACCTCTTTAAACTTGTGTAAATGTTGGAACACTTCCCCAACCCATCCACCTCTTTAACTTGTGTAAATGTTGGAACACTTCCCCAACCCATCCACCTCTTTAAGCCAGTGTACATGTTGGAACACTTCACCCAACCCATCCACCTCTTTAAGCCAGTGTACATGTAGGAACACTTCACCCAACCCATCCATCTCTTTAAGCTAGTGTACATGTTGGAACACTTCCCCCAACCCATCCACCTCTTTAAGCTAGTGTAGATGTTGGAACACTTCCCCCAACCCATCCACCTCTTTAAGCTAGTGTAGATGTTGGAACACTTCCCCAACCCATCCACCTCTTTAAGCTAGTGTAGATGTTGGAACACTTCCCCCAACCCATCCACCTCTTTAAACTTGTGTAAATGTTGGAACACTTCCCCAACCCATCCACCTCTTTAAGCTAGTGTAGATGTTGGAACACTTCCCCCAACCCATCCACCTCTTTAAACTTGTGTAAATGTTGGAACACTTCCCCAACCCATCCACCTCTTTAAGCTAGTGTAGATGTTGGAACACTTCCCCAACCCATCCACCTCTTTAAGCTAGTGTAGATGTTGGAACACTTCCCCCAACCCATCCACCTCTTTAAACTTGTGTAAATGTTGGAACACTTCCCCAACCCATCCACCTCTTTAACTTGTGTAAATGTTGGAACACTTCCCCAACCCATCCACCTCTTTAAGCCAGTGTACATGTTGGAACACTTCACCCAACCCATCCACCTCTTTAAGCCAGTGTACATGTAGGAACACTTCACCCAACCCATCCATCTCTTTAAGCTAGTGTACATGTTGGAACACTTCCCCAACCCATCCACCTCTTTAAGCCAGTGTACATGTTGGAACACTTCACCCAACCCATCCACCTCTTTAAGCCAGTGTACATGTAGGAACACTTCACCCAACCCATCCACCTCTTTAAGCTAGTGTACATGTTGGAACACTTCCCCCAACCCATCCTTCTCTTTAAGCTAGTGTACATGTTGGAACACTTCCCCAACCCATCCACCTCTTTAATCTAGTGTACATGTTGGAACACTTCCCCAACCCATCCACCTCTTTAAGCTAGTGTACATGTTGGAACACTTCCCCCAACCCATCCACCTCTTTAAGCTAGTGTACATGTTGGAACACTTCCCCAACCCATCCACCTCTTTGAACTAGTGTACATGTTGGAACACTTCCCCCAACCCATCCACCTCTTTAAACTTGTGTACATGTTGGAACACTTCCCCAACCCATCCACCTCTTTAAGCTAGTGTACATGTTGGAACACTTCCCCCAACCCATCCACCTCTTTAAGCTAGTGTACATGTTGGAACACTTCCCCAACCCATCCACCTCTTTAAGCTAGTGTACATGTTGGAACACTTCCCCAACCCATCCACCTCTTTAAACTTGTGTACATATTGGAACACTTCCCCCAACCCATCCACCTCTTTAAGCTAGTGTACATGTTGGAACACTTCCCCCAACCCATCCACCTCTTTAAGCTTGTGTACATGTTGGAACACTTCCCCCAACCCATCCACCTCTTTAAAGGGACATCACGGTAAACCAATTTTGTTTTTGTATTTTTTCATATTATTGGGTATATCTTTAAAAAATATAATCTTATGAACAATAACCATTTGAATTTGATGATATATGTACATAAAAAACATCAATAAAATTATTATTAATTATAAAAAGGTTATCACAATTTGTTGATCATCAGTCTGGATATGTAAATATTGTGATATACACGATAAAACGCAGGCGAACAACAACCTAAAACACCTGAAAATAAAAATGGCTTCCAACTTGAATCGACTGCGGCTGAAAAACGATAACAGCTTCCACAATAAAGAGAATAATGGGCAAATGAGTCAAAGACAATCCTAGACTTACACTGGGGAAGTAGTACAATAGATTGGAACGGTTCAAACATGAAGACAATGACTGCAGTAATATGGATGCTGCTCCTATTCTGCTTGATTGCTGGATAGTAGGCCATAACAAACTCGGTAATATTTATACAAACTCCGTAATATCTACACAAACTCGGTAATATTTATACAGTCTGTACCAGTACATCGCTACTGTCACTATATTATATGTACAGTGTTTACACTTACTCATAAATATTTGCGCCGGAATATGTACAGAACGTGCTATTTAACATTTAAACCACTGTATAATATCGTAATCCAACTAACCCAGATGGAATATTTTGACTTGTAAGCTATCGTGCGTTTGTGTTTACAAATGAAAATGCCTTGATTTCAAAACAGTCACGTAATGATTTTAAAATAATTTCGGCACTAAATTTAGAGGGAGATTCCCAACTAAAACAAGTGGTCAATCTGGACATAGGGATTGACAATGAATATTGGGATGGCACAGAAACATAACTGGAAAGGAACAAAACACGTACATTCAATGAAAATAACAACGTTTTTACCGTGATGTCCCTTTAAGTGTACATGATGTTGGAACACTCCCCCCAACCCATCCTTCACTTGTGTACATGATGTTGAAACACTTCCTCAAACCTATCCTAATAAATTGTACATTACCCCATCAATTAACACTTTTCCCCACACCATTAGTTAGCATGATGTCTGATCCAGAGAGAGCACGTTTTTGACCTCTGATATTTCTGTACCTGTTAACAAATACCAAAATGTCTGTGTATAACACATCGAGATGTGCTAACTCAGTGATCATGCTGTCTGTGAATTGTATTGAAGAAAGATTTTTTGCAAATGTAATAATATTTTCAAAGTAAAGCTTCAATAAAATATAAACGATCATGTATGTCCATACACTCAAGTATAAAACTTACTAGAATTGTATGTGTACAGTGTATATATCCTTCACTGTGATGTACAGCACCAGGCTATGTACATTGTAATTTGTTCCTTCCAATTCTTCAATATTTATGAAAATTTTCTTCAATGGGAATGTTTTTGTAAGTAAATTGTTTAAATCATTTTTGTTGGTTTCATTTGATGTAAAGATGTGTTAAATCAAGAATGAAAATAATTTCAGTGATAAACTGAGAATAAATACACATGTATAAGGACACCTGCTTCATAGTATGTTTTGTAATAGAATAGTGCCCTCACTGCTTCCAGTATCATGTTTGTGATAGAATAGTGCCCTCACCGTGTCCAGTATGGTTTGTGATAGAATAGTGCCCTCACTGCTTCCAGTATCACGTTTGTGATAGAATAGTGCCCTCACCACCGTGTCCAGTATGTTTTGTGATAGAATAGTGCCCTCACCATGTCCAGTATGCTTTGTGATAGAATAGTGCCCTCACTGCTTCCAGTATCATGTTTGTGATAGAATAGTGCCCTCACCACCGTGTCCAGTATGTTTTGTGATAGAATAGTGCCCTCACTGCTTCCAGTATCATGTTTGTGATAGAATAGTGCCCTCATCGTGTCCAGTATGTTTTGTGATAGAATAGTGCCCTCACCGTGTCCAATATGTTTTGTGATAGAATAGTGCCCTCACTGCTTCCAATATCATGTTTGTGATAGAATAGTGCCCTTACCACCGTGTCCAGTATGTTTTGTGATAGAATAGTGCCCTCACCGTGTCCAGTATGTTTTGTGATAGAATAGTGCCCTCACTGCTTCCAGTATCATGTTTGTGATAGAATAGTGCCCTCACCACCGTGTCCAGTATGTTTTGTGATAGAATAGTGCCCTCACTGCTTCCAGTATCATGTTTGTGATAGAATAGTGCCCTCACCGTGTCCAGTATGTTTTGTGATAGAATAGTGCCCTCACTGCTTCCAGTATCATGTTTGTGATAGAATAGTGCCCTCACCACCGTGTCCAGTATGTTTTGTGATAGAATAGTGCCCTCACCGTGTCCAGTATATTTTGTGATAGAATAGTGCCCTCACTGCTTCCAGTATGTTTTGTGATAGAATAGTACCCTCACTGCTTCCAGTATCATGTTTGTGATAGAATATATAGTGCCCTCTCTATGGCGAGTAAGTTTTATGATAGAAAAGTGCCCTCGCTGCATTAAGCTCAGGCATCATATTAACTCCACACAGTACTAAAAGTCAAGTTTATGTCTGATCATCAAGACCATAATCCAAATAGGTAATTTCTTATATAATTATATATAACTTTAAAAGGGGCGGATTGTTTCAAAAATTCTACAATTTATTAAATTGTTTTTACTCTCACTTTTACTTCCCTGATATATATATATATAAACATGATAATTGATATACTTAATGTCTGTCTACAGAGTGGCAGTTCCACCACGCTCCAAGTCTAAATCTGTGGGCTCCATGGGTGTGTTCCCAGGAGCCAAAGTTGTCCGTGGACCACACTGGAAATGGAAGAATCAGGACGGTAATATAGTAACTGTTATTGGAGGGCCACCTCCTTTTGTCAGACTCAGTCAGATATAGCTGTTGTATATCATAACCTGCTCTAATCGTCAAAAATGATCAAATTTCCCAGAATATTTCATTATATACTTCTGAAAGTTTTAATATCAGTTTCTGAAAATGCCCCTGAAAAAACAAAATGTTCAAATAAAGCATAGAATGTAATGTGCTCTTACATGTATAATGTAGTTGAAATATATATATCTCCTCAAAGACTAATTAATTTTATAATTTTGATATTATAGATATAAACTCTAATGTGATATCTATTAATCTTTGTTTTCTGTAAACACAAAAAAAAGAAATATCCAGATTACAATAAAATTGATGGGAGACTGCAAGACAACCCATATCCTTGTAGTGTTATTGAATGTTTTTAACTGTATATGGCATTCATCGAAATAAGCACCCAAGGTGCCTAGAATATTGTCAAAATTGAATGGGGGGATGGGGTCTTATTAGATGAAAAAAATTAAAGTAGCCTTTTCAATACAATAACAAGAGCTTATCATATAATTAGGTTAAAATTATAATGTGTAAAATAGTTTAAGCAATTGATAAGTGCTATGGGTGAATTAATGTTTGGAAATATAGTAAGTATAACAACTTTCACTGTATTTTATCGAGATGTATCAGGATGTATTAACCACTGTTAATTATAGCATAGTAATAATATATCATACTCACAGCTGTAAATCATAACACTGCTTGAAGTAACTTGCAATTCTACATTAAAATTGCTATAGTATTGTTTAATTTGACAATGACAGGGTCTGACGGAGAAGAAGGTGAGGTCAAAGAAGTGGTGACCTGGGGGTCAAGCCAACCAAAAGGATATAGGGGAGGGGTCAAGGTACTCTGGAGAAAAACTGACTTTGAAGGCAAATACCGTCTTGGGGGTGATGGCTGTGTGGATGTCCTCTACAAGTCAAAAAAGTCTATTGGTTCAGGAGGGCCCTACTACCCAGACCATCTACCTGTTGTTGGTAAATAGAATAATCTGCATCATAGGTTATTTCCAGTACAGTACTGTTGCTATAGCAATCAGCCAAACATATCAAGTTGGCATCAATACTTTTGAGATCTTTTGGTGGTCCAGGGCCATAACATGGCAGAGCCAGAGGTATGCTGGGGTAAATGATTCCAAAGTTTGTTCAAATGAGCTGAGCTTAGTGGCTTTCTCTGTTACTTAATGGAATGAGATGGCATTCATACTAGCATATGACTGACCTACAATCCATTCTAAAATTGCATTACTAACAGGTTATTGGTACAGCTAGGTTGACCCAATCGACCTCTTTTTGTGAGTTATAGAATATTAAGAACACATTCAAAAGTATATGTCAGGAATTGTGTACTACTGAACACAATATCAATATTAATAATAGCTGTAATAGAGTATACATTGATCATTTATATCATAAGTTTATGGTATATATAATCATCTAATGATTAAAATCGGCTTTCATTTCATGTGAAATTTCATAAAATGAGTCGTAGAAGTTTTTATAGCCAGTAGAAATAAAAACTTTGACCGACAAGTTTCATAATCATCTCATATATGGAATGAATACAAACCGATACATCTGATCATATAATTTCTATAAACTGCCTTTTGGCTGTTTTAAAGTCCGAGCATGGATGACTTAAACAAACAGTCTAGACAGCCATTTTGTTGCAGTATATATATTCACAAATCATGATATCACATCATTGTCCATATTAAGATGTCATATTCAGTTTCTTACTGGCGCAGTGCAAATGCAAAAATATTATAGAATTCACTGGATAACAGGATAAATATGTGATTTTGTATCCATTTCTCTGTAGATGTGGTTAACCCAGGTGTGGTAGCAATGAGACCGTCGGACAAAGTCAGAGTGGCTCTGGAAATTGGCGCACTGAAAAAACTTCAGGAACATGATATGTATGGAGGCTGGGACGACGGTATGCACCAGGTAAACAAATGCTTTATTCAGTCATACATTGTTGTCTCGAAGTCAGAGAGTTCGTTAAACTTTTTCCAGATATCCCTTGTAATTGTCAGTTAAAACAAGTATATTTTATATCAAACTTATTAGAAATCTATATAATAATAGTATCATACGATAAGATTTGTATACAACGTTTTCGGTTCTAATTTATTTTGGCTTTAATGTATGAACAAAGATCCCTATCGAAACCATTAGATATTCCTTTCTTAATTTGTGTGCTTTTAACATTTCCGCAAACAACATATTTCTGGGTTTTTGTCTTTAACTTTTTGATAATTGAGTCCTGACAGCCAAGTTTACCTGGTATAACATACGCGAGTACACTTTTTGTTTTAAAATCTGTAGTGCACAAAGGAACTGGGTACCATTGTGGAGATGCTGTTTGAGGGCATGACTGTCAAAGTCCAGTATGAAGATGGGAAAGTGTGGACCTTACATAGGAGTGCCCTCACAAGGGTAGGTATCATAAGTCTGGTAATAAGATGGTAAGGTGTGGACCTTATATAGGAGTGCCCTCACAAGGGTAGGTATCATAAGTCTGGTAATAATGGTAAGGTGTGGACCTTATATAGGAGTGCCCTCACAAGGGTAGGTATCATAAGTCTGGTAATAATGGGAAGGTGTGGACCTTATATAGGAGTGTCCTCACAAAGGTAGGTATCATAAGTCTGGTAATAATGGGAAGGTGTGGACCTTATATAGGAATGTCCTCACAAGGGTAGGTATTATAAGTCTGATGATAATGGTAAGGTGTGGACCTTATATAGGAGTGTCCTCACAAGGGTAGGTATTATAAGTCTGGTAATAAGATGGTAAGGTGTGGACCTTATATAGGAGTGTCCTCACAAGGGTAGGTATTATAAGTCTGGTAATATGATGGTAAGGTGTGGACCTTATATAGGAGTGTCCTCACAAGGGTAGGTATCATAAGTCTGGTAATAAGATGGTAAGGTATGGACCTTATATAGGAGTGTCCTCACAAGGGTAGGTATTATAAGTCTGGTAATAATGGGAAGGTGTGGACCTTATATAGGAGTGCCCTCACAAGGGTAGGTATCATAAGTCTGGTAATAAGATGGTAAGGTGTGGACCTTATATAGGAGTGTCCTCACAAGGGTAGGTATTATAAGTCTGGTGATAATGGTAAGGTGTGGACCTTATATAGGAGTGTCCTCACAAGGGTAGGTATCATAAGTCTGGTAATAATAGGAAGGTGTGGACCTTATATAGGAGTGTCCTCACAAGGGTAGGTATTATAAGTCTGGTAATAATGGTAAGGTGTGGACCTTATATAGGAGTGCCCTCACAAGGGTAGGTATTATAAGTCTGGTAATAATGGGAAGGTGTGGACCTTATATAGGAGTGCCCTCACAAGGGTAGGTATTATAAGTCTGGTAATACGATGGTAAGGTGTGGACCTTATATAGGAGTGTCCTCACAAGGGTAGGTATTATAAGTCTGGTGATAATGGTAAGGTGTGGACCTTATATAGGAGTGTCCTCACAAGGGTAGGTATTATAAGTCTGGTGATAAGATGGGAAGGTGTGGACCTTATATAGGAGTGCCCTCACAAGGGTAGGTATTATAAGTCTGGTGATAAGATGGGAAGGTGTGGACCTTATATAGGAGTGTCCTCACAAGGGTAGGTATCATAAGTCTGGTAATTATGGTAAGGTGTGGACCTTATATAGGAGTGTCCTCACAAGGGTAGGTATCATAAGTCTGGTAATACGATGGTAAGGTGTGGACCTTATATAGGAGTGCCCTCACAAGGGTAGGTATTATAAGTCTGGTAATACGATGGTAAGGTATGGACCTTATATAGGAGTGTCCTCACAAGGGTAGGTATCATAAGTCTGGTAATTATGGGAAGGTGTGGACCTTATATAGGAGTGCCCTCACAAGGCGGGTAGGTATTATAAGTCTGGTAATAATGGGAAGGTGTGGACCTTATATAGGAGTGCCCTCACAAGGCTAGGTATGCTATTATATGCTAGTTTCAATAATGCATATCTTATTTGATTATTTAAGTTTCTAGATTGATTTTGAATATTTTGTTCTAATGATAAATAAGTTATCATGTTATTTCCACATTTTGTTATAAAACAGATCCATGCATTCACCAAAGACGAAGCTGTAAAGATCTTAAATGACTATAACACTGTGATGGGACTTCAAGATGGACACGGAGGCTGGAACAATAACATGAGCGAGGTGAGTGACTAGTCATGTGAGGATCCAATGTCTACTATAGATGTCTTTATAATATACAATTGTACAGGTGAATCAGGTATCAATATGGATGGGAACATGTATTTCTTAAGGTTAATACTGCACGTTAAGTGTATATAGTTTACCTCTTGTGGGATCAGAGTCAAGTATACAATTAGTTCACTGTTCACCCTGTGTCAGTGTCAAGTATACAATTAGTTCACTGTTCCCTCAGTGTCAGTGTCAAGTATATAATTAGTTCACTGTTCCCCAGTGTCAGTGTCAAGTATACAATTAGTTCACTGTTCCCCCAGTGTCAGTGTCAAGTAAACAATTAGTTCACTGTTCCCCAGTGTCAGTGTCAAGTATACAATTAGTTCACTGTTCACCCTGTGTTAGTGTCAAGTATACAATTAGTTCACTGTTCCCTCAGTGTCAGTGTCAAGTATACAATTAGTTCACTGTTCCCCCAGTGTCAGTGTCAAGTATACAATTAGTTCACTGTTCCCCCAGTGTCAGTGTCAAGTATATAATTAGTTCACTGTTCCCCAGTGTCAGTGTCAGGTATACAATTAGTTCACTGTTCCCCTGTGTCAGTGTCAATTAAGTATATAATTAGTTCACTGTTCCCCCAAATGTCAGTGTCAAGTATACAATTAGTTCACTGTTCCCCCAAATGTCAGTGCCAAGTATACAATTAGTTCACTGTTCCCCCAGTGTCAGTGTCAAGTATATAATTAGTTCACTGTTCCCCAGTGTCAGAGTCAAGTATACAATTAGTTCACTGTTCCCCCAGTGTCAGAGTCAAGTACAGAATTAGTTCACTGTTCCCCCAGTGTCAGAGTCAAGTATACAATTAGTTCACTGTTCCCCAGTGTCAGTGTCAATTAAGTATATAATTAGTTCACTGTTCCCCCAGTGTCAGTGTCAAGTATACAATTAGTTCACTGTTCCCCCAGTGTCAGTGTCAAGTATATAATTAGTTCACTGTTCCCCCAGTGTCAGAGTCAAGTACAGAATTAGTTCACTGTTCCCCCATTGTCAGAGTCAAGTATACAATTAGTACCAATTAGTTCACTGTTCCCCCAGTGTCAGTGTCAAGTATACAATTAGTTCACTGCTCCCCCAGTGTCAGAGTCAAGTATACAATTCGTTCACTGTTCCCCCAGTGTCAGTGTCAAGTATACAATTAGTTCACTGTTCCCCCAGTGTCAGTGTCAAGTATATAATTAGTTCACTGTTCCCCCAGTGTCAGAGTCAAGTACAGAATTAGTTCACTGTTCCCCCATTGTCAGAGTCAAGTATACAATTAGTACCAATTAGTTCACTGTTCCCCCAGTGTCAGTGTCAAGTATACAATTAGTTCACTGCTCCCCCAGTGTCAGAGTCAAGTATACAATTCGTTCACTGTTCCCCCAGTGTCAGTGTCAAGTATACAATTAGTTCACTGTTCCCCAGTGTCAGAGTCAAGTATACAATTAGTTCACTGTTCCCCCATTGTCAGTGTCAAGTATACAATTAATACCAATTAGTTCAGTGTTCCCCCAGTGTCAGTGTCAAGTATACAATTAGTACCAATTAGTTCACTGCTCCCCCAGTGTCAGAGTCAAGTATACAATTCGTTCACTGTTCCCCCAGTGTCAGTGTCAAGTATACAATTAGTTCACTGTTCCCCAGTGTCAGAGTCAAGTATACAATTCGTTCACTGCTCCCCCAGTGTCAGAGTCAAGTATACAATTCGTTCACTGTTCCCCCAGTGTCAGTGTCAAGTATACAATTAGTTCACTGTTCCCCCAGTGTCAGAGTCAAGTACAGAATTAGTTCACTGTTCCCCCATTGTCAGAGTCAAGTATACAATTAGTACCAATTAGTTCACTGTTCCCCCAGTGTCAGTGTCAAGTATACAATTAGTTCACTGCTCCCCCAGTGTCAGAGTCAAGTATACAATTCGTTCACTGTTCCCCCAGTGTCAGTGTCAAGTATACAATTAGTTCACTGTTCCCCAGTGTCAGAGTCAAGTATACAATTAGTTCACTGTTCCCCCATTGTCAGTGTCAAGTATACAATTAATACCAATTAGTTCACTGTTCCCCCAGTGTCAGAGTCAAGTATACAATTAGTACCAATTAGTTCACTGCTCCCCCAGTGTCAGAGTCAAGTATACAATTCGTTCACTGTTCCCCCAGTGTCAGTGTCAAGTATACAATTAGTTCACTGTTCCCCAGTGTCAGAGTCAAGTATACAATTCGTTCACTGCTCCCCCAGTGTCAGAGTCAAGTATACAATTCGTTCACTGTTCCCCCAGTGTCAGTGTCAAGTATACAATTAGTTCACTGTTCCCCCATTGTCAGAGTCAAGTATACAATTAGTTCACTGTTCCCCCAGTGTCAGTGTCAAGTATACAATTAGTTCACTGTTCTCCCCAGTGTCAGTGTCAAGTATACAATTAGTTCACTGTTTCCCCAGTGTCAGTGTCAAGTATACAATTAGTTCACTGTTCCCCCAGTGTCAGTGTCAAGTATATAATTAGTTCACTGTTCCCCCAGTGTCAGTGTCAAGTAAACAATTAGTTCACTGTTCCCCCTGTGTCAGTGTCAAGTATACAATTAGTTCACTGTTCCCCCAGTGTCAGAGTCAAGTACAGAATTAGTTCACTGTTCCCCCAGTGTCAGTGTCAAGTATACAATTAGTTCACTGTTCCCCCAGTGTCAGAGTCAAGTATACAATTAGTTCACTGTTCCCCGAGTGTCAGAGTCAAGTATACAATTAGTTCACTGTTCCCCCACTGTCAGAGTCAAGTACAGAATTAGTTCACTGTTCCCCCAGTGTCAGTGTCAAGTATACAATTAGTTCACTGTTCCCCGAGTGTCAGAGTCAAGTATACAATTAGTTCACTGTTCCCCCACTGTCAGAGTCAAGTACAGAATTAGTTCACTGTTCCCCCAGTGTCAGTGTCAAGTATACAATTAGTTCACTGTTCCCCCATTGTCAGAGTCAAGTATACAATTAGTTCACTGTTCCCCCAGTGTCAGAGTCAAGTATATAATTAGTTCACTGTTCCCCCAGAGTCAAGTATACAATTAGTTCACTGTCCCCCCAGAGTCAGGTATACAATTAGTTCACTGTTCCCCCAGTGTCAGTGTCAAGTACAGAATTAGTTCACTGTTCCCCCAGTGTCAGTGTCAAGTACAGAATTAGTTCACTGTTCCCCAGTGTCAGTGTCAAGTATACAATTAGTTCACTGTTCCCCCAGTGTCAGTGTCAAGTATACAATTAGTTCACTGTTCCCCCAGTGTCAGTGTCAAGTACAGAATTAGTTCACTGTTCCCTCAGTGTCAGAGTCAAGTATAGAATTAGTTCACTGTTCCCCCAGTGTCAGTGTCAAGTATACAATTAGTTCACTGTTCCCCTAGTGTCAGTGTCAAGTATACAATTAGTTCACTGTTCCCTCAGTGTCAGTGTCAAGTATACAATTAGTTCACTGTTCCCCCAGTGTCAGTGTCAAGTATACAATTAGTTCACTGTTCCCCCAGTGTCAGTGTCAAGTATACAATTAGTTCACTGTTCCCCCAGTGTCAGTGTCAAGTACAGAATTAGTTCACTGTTCCGTCAGTGTCAGTGTCAAGTACAGAATTAGTTCACTGTTCCCCCAGTGTCAGTGTCAAGTACAGAATTAGTTCACTGTTCCCCAGTGTCAGTGTCAAGTATACAATTAGTTCACTGTTCCCCCAGTGTCAGTGTCAAGTATACAATTAGTTCACTGTTCCCCCAGTGTCAGTGTCAAGTATACAATTAGTTCACTGTTCCCTCAGTGTCAGTGTCAAGTATACAATTAGTTCACTGTTCCCCCATGTCAGTGTCAAGTATACAATTAGTTCACTGTTCCCCCAGTGCCAGTGTCAAGTACAGAATTAGTTCACTGTTCCCTCAGTGTCAGTGTCAACTACAGAATTAGTTCACTGTTCCCCCAGTGTCAGTGTCAAGTACAGAATTAGTTCACTGTTCCCCAGTGTCAGTGTCAAGTAAACAATTAGTTCACTGTTCCCCCAGTGTCAGTGTCAAGTATACAATTAGTTCACTGTTCCCCAGTGTCAGAGTCAAGTATACAATTAGTTCACTGTTCCCCCAGTGTCAGTCAAGTATACAATTAGTTCACTGTTCCCCCAGTGTCAGTGTCAAGTATATAATTAGTTCACTGTTCCCCCAGTGTCAGTGTCAAGTATATAATTAGTTCACTGTTCCCCCAGTGTCAGTGTCAGAGTCAAGTACAGAATTAGTTCACTGTTCCCCAGTGTCAGTGTCAATTAAGTATATAATTAGTTCACTGTTCCCCCAGTGTCAGTGTCAAGTATATAATTAGTTCACTGTTCCCCCAGTGTCAGTGTCAAGTAAACAATTAGTTCACTGTTCCCCCAGTGTCAGTGTCAAGTATACAATTAGTTCACTGTTCCCCCAGTGTCAGAGTCAAGTACAGAATTAGTTCACTGTTCCCCCAGTGTCAGTGTCAAGTATACAATTAGTTCACTGTTCCCCCAGTGTCAGAGTCAAGTATACAATTAGTTCACTGTTCCCCGAGTGTCAGAGTCAAGTATACAATTAGTTCACTGTTCCCCCACTGTCAGAGTCAAGTACAGAATTAGTTCACTGTTCCCCCAGTGTCAGTGTCAAGTATACAATTAGTTCACTGTTCCCCGAGTGTCAGAGTCAAGTATACAATTAGTTCACTGTTCCCCCACTGTCAGAGTCAAGTACAGAATTAGTTCACTGTTCCCCCAGTGTCCGTGTCAAGTATACAATTAGTTCACTGTTCCCCCATTGTCAGAGTCAAGTATACAATTAGTTCACTGTTCCCCCAGTGTCAGAGTCAAGTATATAATTAGTTCACTGTTCCCCCAGAGTCAAGTATACAATTAGTTCACTGTCCCCCCAGAGTCAGGTATACAATTAGTTCACTGTTCCCCCAGTGTCAGTGTCAAGTATACAATTAGTTCACTATTCCCCCAGTGTCAGAGTCAAGTATACAATTAGTTCACTGTTCTCCCAGTGTCAGAGTCAAGTATACAATTAGTTCACTGTTCCCCCAGTGTCAGAGTCAAGTATACAATTAGTTCACTGTTCCCCCAGTGTCAGTGTCAAGTATACAATTAGTTCATTGGCCCCCCAGTGTCAGTGTCAAGTATATAATTAGTTCACTGTTCCCCAGTGTTAGTGTCAAGTATACAATTAGTTCACTGTCCCCCCAGTGTCAGAGTCAAGTATACAATTAGTTCACTGTCCCCCCAGTGTCAGAGTCAAGTATACAATTAGTGCACTGTTCCCCCAGTGTCAGTGTCAAGTATACAATTAGTTCACTGTTCCCCCAGTGTCAGAGTCAAGTAGACAATTAGTTCACTGTCCCCCAGTGTTAGTGTTAATTAATAACAGGTAGATAGTCATCTTGACTAATAACAATTATTTTGATTAGTCTTCTTTTTGAAATTTGTTCCAACACCAGATATATATCTTCTTATTAAGTGTATAACATGTACTAAATATTTTCTGCCAGACACTTGGTCAAACTGGACGCATTGTAAAAATAGACAATGATGGAGACATGAGGATTAAAATAAAAAACAAAGTTTGGCTGTTTAGTCCAGTGTGTGTTAGTCCTGTGGAGGACCTACTTGTTGCAGACAGCATTCCAGCAAATGAAAAGGATGATTACGATAGTGACAGTAGTGATGATGAAGTTGAACTCGGGGAAAGTATGAATGGTAAGCATCTCAAGAGAAGCTTAAATCTTTGAAAAAAAGTTCTCTGCATGATTTATATTGATCTGTGTTTATAATTATTTGACCTTCACTACATCAGCTCTTTTATTTTCAAAGATTTTTCTGGAATCTAGGAGGCCATCATTTGTGTTAATATGTACATAGTTATTATTCACTTAGGTGTATTTTTAGAGCAGATTTGTCTTACATCCATGCTAAATTCTCAAGAAGGACAAAGTTTCACATATTCATAGTATATCTGTACTTGTCATAAAAGAACAAAGAGTCAGCATGAAGCATGTTATGTCTCTTGTAAACAAACTAGAGTCAACATGAAATAATGTCTACATTAAATAAGGAGTTAATATGGAGCATTATGTATCCCACAAGCAAGGAGGCAATATGGAGCATTATGAATGCTACACTGTATAAACCAGGAGTCAATATGGAGCACATTATGTTTTTCCCATAAACAAGTTGATATGGATATATGCATTCTATTTTGAAATAAAATATGCAAAAGAAAAATAACTTAATAATAAAGTAAATAGCAACAGTTTAATTTTTGTGGATAATCTTTTGAAAAGTAGTTGATAGCAAATGATGTCATGACAATTTCGGTGCCTCCATTGTTTCTGTAGTAGCATGTCTTGGAAAAGATTTTTAAGCTTCTAATTTCCTATTTTAGAATTGTGAAAGTGGATTAATAATAAATTACATCTGTATTTTGTATGTAACTAATTATACAGTCTATAAACATGCAGGTCTTGAAGCTCTTATTTTCTATTTTGTTGGTGCTAATAAGATATATTTCTGTATATGTCATTTTATCCATCTTCGTGAGAAGAGGTGTATATTACAGGTATGTTGTTGGTAATGAAGCATCATTAAATCATCAATTAAAATTGATGCAAATTTCAGCTGTTTATCTTTGAACTCCTGTATGTACTGTGTACAATATTATATTTAACCACATGACCGAAATCACTCTCATGGATGTAATTTATCTATGCAGATGTTGCTGAGGCCATTGCCAAAGTGTTTGTTGAGATGTTGAGAGCTGACTCAAATACACGATCAGATAACACTGTCTCTATCAACATAGTACAGGCTGCAGCCCAAGGTGCCTTTTCAGATGTCCAGACAGTTTTAGAGAAGGACCGCTCACAGGTAACAACTGACTGTCCATACGTTGGTAAAAATGTCAGCTCACAGGTAACAACTGACTGTCCATACGTTGGTAAAAATGTCAGCTCACAGGTAACAACTGGCTGTCCATACATTGGTAAAAAGGTCAGCTGACAGGTAACAACACGCTATCCAGACATTGGTAAAAAGGTCAGCTCACAGGTAACAACACACTGTCCATACGTTGGTAATAATGTCAGCTCACAGGTAACAACTAGCTATCCATACGTTGGTAAAAATGTCAGCTCACAGGTAACAACACGCTATCCAGACATTGTTAGAAAGGTCAGCTCACAGGTAACAACTGGCTGTCCAGACATTGTTAGAAAGGTCAGCCCACAGGTAACAACTGACTGGCCAGACATTGTTAGAAAGGTCAGCCCACAGGTAGCAAATGGCTATCCAGACATTGGTAAAAAGGTCAGCTCACAGGTAGCAAATGGCTATCCAGACATTGGTAAAAAGGTCAGCTCACAGGTAACAACTAGCTATCCAGACATTGTTAGAAAGGTCAGCTCACAGGTAACAATTAACACACTGTCCATACATTGTTAAAAAATGTCAGCTCACAGGTAACAACTGGCTGTCCATACAGTGTTAAAAAAGGTCAGTTCACATGTAACATTATACACTGTACCTAAGTAAAGAACTTTGCAGATTTTAGTCAGTTAGCGCAATGATGAATTAGCGCATCCACAGAACTTTCTATAGAAATAGAATACACAAAAAGTAATTAGCGCAATCATAATTTAGCGCAAGGCTTCCAGCGCGAAAAGCGCTAAAATAAAATTACCGCTAAAATATGTACGTTTACAGTATGCAAAATGAATTGAGCAACAGACATAGCCTTACTGATTAGTAGGCTTAATACTTATTATAATGAAGCCTTCAAATACTCTCATGTTAGAGGTACCAGTGTCATCTTCCTGGATTAAACATTATTAAGACAGTTTGCAAAATGTAAATTGTAGGTTGACCGGACGGTTGAGGATAAGACTGCCTTACAACTAGCCAGCTATGAAGGTCATGTCAAGGTTGTTGAGCTGCTGTTGAAATACAAAGCAAACAAAGACAAAGTGGATAAGGAGGGAGACAGTGCCCTACACTACGCAGCTTTCGGGTGAGGCAGTCTTATGATTGAAGGAACATTAATGTCAATTTATTTAAAAGTACTTTCTAGATAGTCATACCCCTCTAGATAGTCACACCCCTCTAGATAGTCACAACCCTCTACATAGTCACACCCCTCTACATAGTCATACCCCTCTAGATAGTCACGCCCCTCTAGATAGTCACACCCCTCTACATAGTCATACCCCTCTACATAGTCACACCCCTCTAGATAGTCACAACCCTCTACATAGTCATACCCCTCTAGATAGTCACGCCCTTCTAGATAGTCACAACCCTCTACATAGTCACACCCCTCTAGATAGTCACACCCCTCTAGATAGTCACAACCCTCTACATAGTCACACCCCTCTACATAGTCATACCCCTCTAGATAGTCACGCCCCTCTAGATAGTCACACCCCTGTAGATAGTCACAACCCTCTACATAGTCACACCCCTCTAGATAGTCACAACCCTCTAGATAGTCACACCCCTCTAGATAGTCACACCCCTCTAGATAGTCACACCCCTCATATAGTCACACCCTTCTAGATAGTCACGCCCCTCTAGATAGTCACACCCCTCATATAGTCACACCCCTCTAGATAGTCACACTCTTCTAGATAGTCACACCCCTCTAGATAGTCACACCCCTCTAGATAGTCACACCCTTCTAGATAGTCACACCCCTCTAGATAGTCACATCCCACTAGATAGTCACACCCCTCATATAGTCACACCCCTCATATAGTCACACTCTTCTAGATAGTCACACCCCTCTAGATAGTCACACCCCTCTAGATAGTCACACCCCTCTAGATAGTCACACCCCTCTAGATAGTCACACCCCTCTAGATAGTCACACCCCTCTAGATAGTCACACCCCTCTAGATAGTCACACCCTTCTAGATAGTCACACCCTTCTAGATAGTCACACCCCTCTAGATAGTCACACCCTCTAGATAGTCACACCCCTCTAGATAGTCACACCCCTCTAGATAGTCACACCCCTCTATATCTAGTCATCTAGTCACGCCCTTCTAGATAGTCACACCCCTCTAGATAGTCACACCCCTCTAGATAGTTACTGTTACCCATCATGATATCAAACAGCACAGTGAAAAATTTCTGGCTCTCAGTGTTGTGGTTTAAAAAAGTAAAAATAGAAATAATTGTACATGTCAATATTGTGTATTTGTTTGAAATGTGGTTACACATTGACCAAACTTATACAAGAATTTGGAGTCGGAACCATGTATTGGTTGTTGGTCATGACCCAGTCATTTGCATCAGTATTGCTGAATTCCAGGAAATAACTAACGTAAGATTTGCCATAATGTTATAATTAAGTTAAGAGTTAATATATAGGAACATTGCTAAAACTATGGCCATGAATTACTACTGCATACCCAAGCCCTTAAAACGGCCATTAAAAACCCCATTAAAATTTCCCATCATAAAACCATCAATCATGCTATTAATTTTGTACCTTTAATTGCTATTAATTGAAAAATTTTAATACAAGTTTGATAGTCTTTAAATGTGACAGTTTTCAATTTTAATGATCATCAAAGGGTTGAAACAAATCAATTAAATCATGGTACTTAATTAATACATTTTAATGGCTATTAACAAAACATTTATAATGATCATTAATTATTTTAATAATGGCTTTTAATTTAACATTAATGACTATTAAAGGTACAAAATTAATGGGTCTGAAAAAAAACCAATAAAATTTAAATGCATTTTAAGGATTTTAATGGTTTGTCAAATTGCCCATTACAAACCCATTAAAGTTTTCACTAAGTAATTGCCATTACAATGTAATAGGGCCATCAATAATTAGTTTTCAATGTAATGGGCATCAAACCTTATGGTGTAATTTGGTGTAATGTAATGGCCATTAGGTTTGGAGCAAAACCATTTTTGTAATGCCCATTAACGGTGTCATTACTTTCTGAAGTGTACTCTGTAATGGCCATTACATTTCGTCAGAAAAGGTGTAATGGCCATTAAAGGTGTACAAAACTAAAAGACCATTACAAGAAAATACACTTTAATGGCCATAATTTTTACAAATATAATGACCATTACTTTTAAAGTACAAAAACTGTTTAAAGATCAACACAATGGTAATGGCCATTACGTTTTTACAAACAAAAGTGTAATGGCCATTATATATATACAGGTATACAAAATTAACGGACCTACATGTGACCATTACATAAGGCGCATTCAGAAAATTTAGAAAATGCATTTTACCACTTAATTTCATCAAAGTTCATCATGAACTGTATCACTATGCATGTTTGACAATATCGTTGTACATGTAGTCCTTCCATTAAAAATTGCATTCAAAGTGATCCATCATTTGTTTCAAATTGATAACTGCTTCAAAAATGGATATTCACAGTACACAATCATGTGGACCCAACATCCTTTTAATATTCTTCAGATACATGTAAGAGTGATTTATGTTCATTATTGCATTAATTCTCAATGTACATATGATGTGTGTTTGTACAATTTGGTTGAATAGGCAATACAATTTAAGAAATGCCAAAGCTGTTTGAATATAATGTACACTATGTAAATTTATGTCACATGCATGGAGATTGGTTTTAAGTTAATTCTTACCTATAAACAGGTTGACATACTTCCAGAGTTGAATATTTCATTTCCTGGTAGTCTTGTATTAATCATGAACCAGGTATTAAAGATAAATACTTCCCTTCATTTGTAAAATAACATGTTGTTCATATGTGTGAGAAAAGCCTCATGGCTGCCATGTATTGGAACTCTCCTGCTTGAAGTTATTGGGCGGGAAAAATTTGGCGGAAAATTTGGCGGGAAATTTGAAGTTTTTTTATTGTGAAGGGGTTTAGTAAGCTTGTACAGTTTCCTTATTCTTCTTTAAGCCAACAACAAAATTGTAATATAGACATGGAATTCAACAATAACAATATAATGAAAAATAAGATACTGAAATAATACATTAATTTAAGGTCAACAATTCATGGTAGTATATTAAACATTGTCATATATATATATTACAATATGATGTGATGATATTTGTAATATTTGTAATGGCCATTACAAGAAAAAAAATGTCACTTATGAGGAATAACAAATGTAATGGCATTACATAAAGGTACCATTAAGTAATGGCTATTGCATTATGACCATAATTTGTTATGGTCATTAAATGGAAAATGTAATGGGCATTACATGAAGGTACCAATAAGTAATGGCCATTGCATTGTGATCATAATTTGTTATGGCCATTAAATGGAAAATGTAATGGGCATTACATGAAGTTACCAATAAATAATTGCCATTACATTGTGATCATAATTTGTTGTGGCCATTAAATGGAAAATGTTATGGGAGTACATAAAATCCACAGTTAGTAATGGCCATAACATTATGATGACTCCACTCTAATGGCCATTACAAACAGAATAAAGGCCATTAAGAAAAATACAAAACATGAAGTAATGGCCATTATTTTGTTAATGCATGACCATTACAAAGAAAATATTAATAGGAACGTAATTGAAATTTAGAAAAATAATGCCCATTACATTACTTAACTCCAGGTTTGTCCCAAAAATGGAAACGAGAAATAATGGCCAATTTTAATGGAATCAGTGTTTTTTATGGTTTTGTAATGGGTTTGTAATAGATTTGTAATGACTTTGCTGGGCAGTAGTATCGAAGCTGGTGCAATATCTGTACATCATACACGTAACACCAACACATACTTGACATCATTCATGAAAAATGTGTATTAATGCTTAATTTACTTCAAATTCTTATCTCTTTCTCAGGAAAGAGAAGTCAACGATGGAAATTTTGCTTAAATCTGGTGTGAATATCAATGTGACCAACAAGAAGGGCCAGACAGCCCTACACGTGGCCGTGGGAAAAGGCAGTCCTGACTGTACAGAACTTCTGGTCAACAAGGGGGCTGATGTTAATACCAAGGTATAGTACTGGTCAACAAGGGGGCTGATATTAATACCAAGGTATAGTACTGGTCAACAAGGGGGCTGATGTTAATACCAAGGTATAGTACTGGTCAACAAGGGGCTGATGTTAATACCAAGGTATAGTACTGGTCAACAAGGGGGCTGATGTTAATACCAAGGTGTAGTTAGTACTGGTCAACAAGGGGGCAGATGTTAATACCAAGGTATAGTACTGGTCAACAAGGGGCTGATGTTAATACCAAGGTGTAATTAGTACTGGTCAACAAGGGGGCAGATGTTAATACCAAGGTACAGTACTGGTCAACAAGGGGCTGATGTTAATACCAAGGTATAGTACTGGTCAACAAGGGGGCTGATGTTAATACCAAGGTATAGTACTGGTCAACAAGGGGCTGATGTTAATACCAAGGTATAGTACTGGTCAACAAGGGGGCTGATGTTAATACCAAGGTATAGTACTGGTCAACAAGGGGCTGATGTTAATACCAAGGTATAGTACTGGTCAACAAGGGGGCTGATGTTAATACCAAGGTATAGTACTGGTCAACAAGGGGGCTGATGTTAATACCAAGGTATAGTACTGGTCAACAAGGGGGCTGATGTTAATACCAAGGTATAGTACTGGTCAACAAGGGGGCTGATGTTAATACCAAGGTATAGTACTGGTCAACAAGGGGGCTGATGTTAATACCAAGGTATAGTTGGTACTGGTCAACAAGGGGGCTGATGTTAATACCAAGGTATAGTACTGGTCAACAAGGGGGCTGATGTTAATACCAAGGTATAGTTAGTACTGGTCAACAAGGGGGCTGATGTTAATACCAAGGTATAGTTGGTACTGGTCAACAAGGGGGCTGATGTTAATACCAAGGTATAGTACTGGTCAACAAGGGGGCTGATGTTAATACCAAGGTATAGTTAGTACTGGTCAACAAGGGGGCTGATGTTAATACCAAGGTATAGCACTGGTCAACAAGGGGCCGATGTTAATACCAAGGTATAGTTCTGGTTAACAAGGGGGCTGATGTTAATACCAAGGTATAGTTAGTACTGGTCAACTAGGGGGCTGATGTTAATACCAAGGTATAGTTAGTACTGGTCAACAAGGGGGCCGATGTTAATACCAAGGTACAGTACTGGTCATCAAGGGCGCTGATGTTAATACCAAGGTATAGTTAGTACTGGTCAACAAGGGGGCTGATGTTAATACCAAGGTATAGTACTGGTCAACAAGGGGGCTGATGTTAATACCAAGGTATAGTACTGGTCAACAGGGGGTCTGATGTTAATACCAAGGTATAGTACTGGTCAACAAGGGGGCTGATGTTAATACCAAGGTATAGATAGTACTGGTCAACAAGGGGGCTGATGTTAATACCGAGGTATAGTTAGTACTGATCAACAAGGGGGCTGATGTTAATACCAAGGTATAGTACTGGTCAACAAGGGGGCTGATGTTAATACCAAGGTATAGTTAGTACTGGTCAACAAGGGGGCTGATGTTAATACCAAGGTATAGTTAGTACTGATCAACAAGGGGGCTGATGTTAATACCAAGGTATAGTACTGGTCAACAAGGGGGCCGATGTTAATACCAAGGTATAGTAAGTACTGGTCAACAAGGGGGCTGATGTTAATACCGAGGTATAGTTAGTACTGGTCAACAAGGAGGCTGATGTTAATACCAAGGTATAGTTAGTACTGGTCAACAAGGGGGCTGATGTTAATACCGAGGTATAGTTAGTACTGGTCAACAAGGAGGCTGATGTTAATACCAAGGTATAGTTAGTACTGGTCAACAAGGAGGCTGATGTTAATACCAAGGTATAGTTAGTACTGGTCAACAAGGGGGCTGATGTTAATACCGAGGTATAGTTAGTACTGGTCAACAAGGAGGCTGATGTTAATACCAAGGTATAGTTAGTACTGGTCAACAAGGAGGCTGATGTTAATACCAAGGTATAGTTAGTACTGGTCAACAAGGGAGCTGATGTTAATACCAAGGTATAGTTAGTACTGGTCAACAAGGGAGCTGATGTTAATACCGAGGTATAGTTAGTACTGATCAACAAGGAGGCTGATGTTAATACCAAGGTATAGTACTGGTTAACAAGGGGGCTGATGTTAATACCAAGGTATAGTACTGGTCAACAAGGGAGCTGATGTTAATACCGAGGTATAGTTAGTACTGGTCAACAAGGGGGCCGATGTTAATACCAAGGTATAGTACTGGTTAACAAGGGGGCTGATGTTAATACCAAGGTATAGTACTGGTCAACAAGGGGGCTGATGTTAATACCAAGGTATAGTACTGGTCAACAAGGGGGCTGATGTTAATACCAAGGTATAGTTAGTACTGGTCAACAAGGGGGCTGATGTTAATACCAAGGTATAGTTAGTACTGGTCAACAAGGGGGCTGATGTTAATACCAAGGTATAGTTAGTACTGGTCAACAAGGAGGCTGATGTTAATACCAAGGTATAGTACTGGTCAACAAGGGGGCTGATGTTAATACCAAGGTATAGTTAGTACTGGTCCACAAGGGGGCTGATGTTAATACCAAGGTATAGTACTGGTCAACAAGGGGGCTGATGTTAATACCAAGGTATAGTTAGTACTGGTCAACAAGGGGGCTGATGTTAATACCAAGGTATAGTTGGTACTGGTCAACAAGGGGGCTGATGTTAATACCAAGGTATAGTTAGTACTGGTCATCAAGGGGCTGATGTTAATACCAAGGTATAGTACTGGTCAACAAGGGGCTGATGTAAATACCAAGGTACAGTACTGGTCAACAATGGGGCTGATGTTAATACCAAGGTACAGTACTGGTCAACAAGGGAGCTGATGTTAATACCAAGGTATAGTACTGGTCAACAAGGGGGCTGATGTTAATACCAAGGTATAGTTAGTACTGGTCAACAAGGGGGCTGATGTTAATACCAAGGTATAGTTAGTACTGGTCAACAAAGGGGCTGATGTTAATACCAAGGTATAGTACTGGTCAACTAGGGGGCTGATGTTAATACCAAGGTATAGTTAGTACTGGTCAACAAGGGGGCTGATGTTAATACTAAGGTATAGTACTGGTCAACAAGGGGCTGATGTTAATACCAAGGTACAGTACTGGTCAACAAGGGGGCTGATGTTAATACCAAGGTATAGTACTGGTCAACAAGGGGGCTGATGTTAATACCAAGGTATAGTTAGTACTGGTCAACAAGGGGGCTGATGTTAATACCAAGGTATAGTTAGTACTGGTCAACAAGGGGGCTGATGTTAATACCAAGGTATAGTACTGGTCAACTAGGTGGCTGATGTTAATACCAAGGTATAGTTAGTACTGGTCAACAAGGGAGCTGATGTTAATACAAAGGTATAGTTAGTACTGGTCAACAAGGGGGCTGATGTTAATACCAAGGTACAGTACTGGTCAACAAGGGGGCTGATGTTAATACCAAGGTATAGTTAGTACTGGTCAACAAGGGGGCTGATGTTAATACCAAGGTATAGCCCTGGTCAACAAGGGGGCTGATGTTAATACCAAGGTATAGTACTGGTCAACAAGGGGGCTGATGTTAATACCAAGGTATAGTTAGTACTGGTCAACAAGGGGGCTGATGTTAATACCAAGGTATAGCACTGGTCAACAAGGGGGCCGATGTTAATACCAAGGTATAGTACTGGTTAACAAGGGGGCTGATGTTAATACCAAGGTATAGTACTGGTCAACTAGGTGGCCGATGTTAATACCAAGGTATAGTTAGTACTGGTCAACAAGGGGGCTGATGTTAATACCAAGGTATAGTACTGGTCAACAAGGGGCTGAATGTTAATACCAAGGTGTAGTACTGGTCAACTAGGGGGCTGATGTTAATACCAAGGTATAGTTAGTACTGGTCAACAAGGGGCTGATGTTAATACCAAGGTATAGTACTGGTCAACAAGGGGGCTGATGTTAATACCAAGGTATAGTACTGGTCAACAAGGGGGCTGATGTTAATACCAAGGTATAGTACTGGTCAACAAGAGGGCTGATGTTAATACCAAGGTATAGTACTGGTCAACAATGGGGCTGATGTTAATACCAAGGTACAGTACTGGTCAAATAGGGGGCTGATGTTAATACCAAGGTATAGTACTGGTCAACAAGGGGCTGATGTTAATACCAAGGTATAGTACTGGTCAACAAGGGGGCTGATGTTAATACCGAGGTACAGTACTGGTCAACAAGGGGGCTGATGTTAATACCGAGGTACAGTACTGGTCAACAAGGGGGCTGATGTTAATACCAAGGTATAGTTAGTACTGGTCAACAAGGGGCAGATGTTAATACCAAGGTATAGTTAGTACTGGTCAACAAGGGGGCTGATGTTAATACCAAGGTACAGTACTGGTCAACAAGGGGGCTGATGTTAATACCAAGGTATAGTACTGGTCAACAAGGGGGCTGATGTTAATACCAAGGTATAGTTAGTACTGGTCAACAAGGGGGCTGATGTTAATACCTAGGTATAGTTAGTACTGGTCCACAAGGGGGCTGATGTTAATACCAAGGTATAGTTAGTACTGGTCAACAAAGGGCTGATGTTAATACCAAGGTATATTTAGTACTGGTCAACAAGGGGCTGATGTTAATACCAAGGTATAGTACTGGTGAACAAGGGGGCTGATGTTAATACCAAGGTATAGTTAGTACTGATCAACAAGGGAGCTGATGTAAATACCAAGGTATAGTTAGTACTGATCAACAAGGGGGCTGATGTTAATACCAAGGTATAGTTAGTACTGGTCAACAAGGGGGCTGATGTTAATACCAAGGTATAGTTAGTACTGGTCAACAAGGGGGCTGATGTTAATACCAAGGTACAGTACTGGTCAACAAGGGGGCTGATGTTAATACCAAGGTATAGTACTGGTCAACAAGGGGGCTGATGTTAATACCAAGGTATAGTTAGTACTGGTCAACAAGGGGGCTGATGTTAATACCTAGGTATAGTTAGTACTGGTCCACAAGGGGGCTGATGTTAATACCAAGGTATAGTTAGTACTGGTCAACAAAGGGCTGATGTTAATACCAAGGTATATTTAGTACTGGTCAACAAGGGGCTGATGTTAATACCAAGGTATAGTACTGGTGAACAAGGGGGCTGATGTTAATACCAAGGTATAGTTAGTACTGGTCAACAAGGGGGCTGATGTTAATACCAAGGTATAGTACTGGTCAACAAGGGGCTGAATGTTAATACCAAGGTGTAGTACTGGTCAACTAGGGGGCTGATGTTAATACCAAGGTATAGTTAGTACTGGTCAACAAGGGGCTGATGTTAATACCAAGGTATAGTACTGGTCAACAAGGGGGCTGATGTTAATACCAAGGTATAGTACTGGTCAACAAGGGGGCTGATGTTAATACCAAGGTATAGTACTGGTCAACAAGGGGGCTGATGTTAATACCAAGGTATAGTACTGGTCAACAATGGGGCTGATGTTAATACCAAGGTACAGTACTGGTCAACTAGGGGGCTGATGTTAATACCAAGGTATAGTACTGGTCAACAAGGGGCTGATGTTAATACCAAGGTATAGTACTGGTCAACAAGGGGGCTGATGTTAATACCGAGGTACAGTACTGGTCAACAAGGGGGCTGATGTTAATACCGAGGTACAGTACTGGTCAACAAGGGGGCTGATGTTAATACCAAGGTATAGTTAGTACTGGTCAACAAGGGGCAGATGTTAATACCAAGGTATAGTTAGTACTGGTCAACAATGGGGCTGATGTTAATACCAAGGTACAGTACTGGTCAACAAGGGGGCTGATGTTAATACCAAGGTATAGTACTGGTCAACAAGGGGGCTGATGTTAATACCAAGGTATAGTTAGTACTGGTCAACAAGGGGGCTGATGTTAATACCTAGGTATAGTTAGTACTGGTCCACAAGGGGGCTGATGTTAATACCAAGGTATAGTTAGTACTGGTCAACAAAGGGCTGATGTTAATACCAAGGTATATTTAGTACTGGTCAACAAGGGGCTGATGTTAATACCAAGGTATAGTACTGGTGAACAAGGGGGCTGATGTTAATACCAAGGTATAGTTAGTACTGGTCAACAAGGGGGCTGATGTTAATACCAAGGTATAGTACTGGTCAACAAGGGGCTGAATGTTAATACCAAGGTGTAGTACTGGTCAACTAGGGGGCTGATGTTAATACCAAGGTATAGTTAGTACTGGTCAACAAGGGGCTGATGTTAATACCAAGGTATAGTACTGGTCAACAAGGGGGCTGATGTTAATACCAAGGTATAGTACTGGTCAACAAGGGGGCTGATGTTAATACCAAGGTATAGTACTGGTCAACAAGGGGGCTGATGTTAATACCAAGGTATAGTACTGGTCAACAATGGGGCTGATGTTAATACCAAGGTACAGTACTGGTCAACTAGGGGGCTGATGTTAATACCAAGGTATAGTACTGGTCAACAAGGGGCTGATGTTAATACCAAGGTATAGTACTGGTCAACAAGGGGGCTGATGTTAATACCGAGGTACAGTACTGGTCAACAAGGGGGCTGATGTTAATACCGAGGTACAGTACTGGTCAACAAGGGGGCTGATGTTAATACCAAGGTATAGTTAGTACTGGTCAACAAGGGGCAGATGTTAATACCAAGGTAAAGCACTGGTCAACTAGGGGGCTGATGTTAATACTAAGGCCAACCATCACTTTGCCATTGAAACGTTGTTTTAAAGAACGCTGATGTGGCGCAGCGGTATAAGCTGCGGATATTTCTGGCTAGGCGATTGGGTGCTGTAGATCGTGAGTTGGAGGCCCGGTCAGGGGAAGAGTCAAAAAGTTGTATATAACATAGTAACACAAATGACCAAGGAAGACAACTTTTTGACTTAAATGCCAAGATAAATAAGACCTGGATTTTAGATTTCAATGTTGTTTTCCAGGGCATGGCTGATGATGCCAGTTCAACAGTCAATTTAATATTACGGCTGTTATTAGTGCTTTACCATTGAAACTAGAGGCACTATCGGCTTCCTCTCCCTATGCCTTGTACATACATGAACTGTACAATACCTACATATGTAAGCAACTCCAAAGTTTGCCAGTGTTCTAGCAGCTTCATTCTTTGAGGGATTTCAATCAAACTTCACGCAATGATTTTAATATCTAGGACAAGTTTGAGTTTCAGGGTTTTTGAGTCAAGGTCGCTGGTACTTTTTTTTAGCAGTGACCAGTAGGGGACAAGTATTAAATTCAATGCTTTGGCAATTTCATATATAATTTGGTTAGTATTCACATTTTAGAATACAACCAATTCTGAAACAACATGATAATATATAAGTGATCAATCTATGATTTAATGTAGCAAGCTGTTTTCAACTGTATTGCTATAAACAATGTGTCCCGGCCACGATGCTAAATTTAACTTGCATCCAGATTTATCATGATTGAACATGTGCATGTATTAATTATTATAATGTCATACAAATTTAGCTTGGGAAAAAGTCTAATGCAGATAAATGAAGACAAACGTAAGTACTGTAAGAGTACATACAAATACAGAGGTATACGTAGTGAAATGAGACTCACCTGTGTACTAACTGATTTATTGTAGGATGATGATGAGGATACTGTCATGCATGACTGCATCTTACAAAAGGTAGGACAGCCACGTATCCTTCAGTCAGTACTAAAGGCCAAAAAGGCAGATTACAAGAAACAGAATGAGAAGGGGTTCAATGTGTTACACTGGGCTGTTCTCAAGGACAACAATCCGTAAGTCTTCTGAAACCTGGCCTGTTATCATCAACTACAATGTAGCCTATACACATGTAGGTTTCCTTTATTTAGATATTCTTTTCAGAGATGTGAATTGATGAAGCAGAAGTATTGATGAAGGGTCAGATTTGTGTGTAAAAATACCCCGAGAATATTGATTGAAAGTTGACATCCATAAATACATTCAATATATATTTTTGAATTTCCTGAAAAACCAGCAGTGATGTATCTGGGATATATTATTATGAAGTTTTCTCATATGAATGACCTTGGCCATGTACATTCTGTGTCAGAGTATGAAATATGTAAATACGTTTAGCATTAATTATCTGAATATCATGTAGACTAGTTTTTTTATTAGAATACTTTGCCATTTAAAATGTTGATTAATTGAATAAGATTATACATGTGAGTGATATTGGGCATCTTTTAACCATTTTTGCAGTGCTGTCCAAATAATTCTGGAAAAGGACCGTAATATCGTAAATGAACAGACAAAGGATGGTTACTCTCCGCTGCACATTGCTGCTATCAACAACCACATTGACCTGGTTAACACTCTGATTAACAAAGTAAGTTTGATGAAGTTAAATGTATTAAGTTTGTGCTATTTCAATCTTAGGTGGCCGGTAAAACTTTTTAACAGGAAATTCTTACATAACAAATATAGAACCAATACAGGTAAAGATCAATAATTAAAGTGTGTATAACAATTATAGAACCAGATACACTAGGTACAGTCAATAATTCTGCATCAAAATCTGCAGGATATCTAGGGACTTCTAGTCTGAGGTGGTATACTTTACTATAAATGCTTTAATCAGTAAAACTTGAATTAATACGATTAAAAAGCCAAACAAAAAAAAAGAAAAAGCATATGAGAGAAAATACATTGTTTGATTAAGCATTATATACTTAATCTTATATATGAATGTTATTATTGTACAGTGTATTTGTATTCCTCACTTGGGGTAGTAAGCAGGATGTAAAAATAACATTTTCTGTCCCCGATAGTCCTAGAATTAAAAAAAAATAATGCCATTATACAACCTGCACGAAGTATCACAAATAAATGTTAACCAGCAGTCCCACTGCTGTTTAATAACATGATAGGTGAACTTGTATACTGTCAGAAATGTTTTTTGCCGTTAATCATGCATCTAAATTTGAGAGATAGCAACAGATCGTATACATATATGTAGCACTTATTTGCATAATACATAAAAAGGATGAAGTAACATTATAAATCCTGATATTTACACATTGTTTTTTAATGCAAAAAGCAAAACCTGTAATATAACTATCAGAATTATATAGACAGATGAAATAATTAGGGCATAAGAATATGAAGAATTGGTCTATTATTTCTATACAGTGGCCATATATTTAGTCTTGTTTACATACTGCATGATCAGAAATATGATTTTTATACACAGTTTTGTATATATTCATAAATAATTCTTTACTTGTATACATTGAATGTTGAAAATGTACCTTGTTTCTGATACAGGGTCAAGCAGATGTGAATGTAAGGGACAAAGAGAAGAGGACACCTCTGCATTTGGCTGTGGTCCGCTGTCATAAAAGTGCATGTGAGATCCTTGTCAATAATGAGAGTAGGTTACTTCTACATCTTTATATATTTCATATATATCTTTTATACAATAATTACCACTGTAATTCCAGAAATCTGATTAAAATCATTAAAATAACATTATTTTTTTTATGAAAGACAGCGTAAAATGTTTTACTTATTGTATAGAATGTTTGGGAGATGTACAGGTAATTATAAATTATAGGAATTTTATTCAAATAAATTACTTTTAACTGATGTATTAAGGTTGCAGAAAGATTTAGTAGAGACATAAGTATATATTCTTGAATCCAATTACCTCAATTTGTTTTACATAACAGAATGTGATTTGAATGCTCAAGACAAGAATAACAACACAGCTCTTCACCTGGCATTGGGCAACCGCTCACTACCACCGTCGGTGAGTTAAATATACCCTGATAGTTACCTCTCAAACTCATCTAGGATATCATGATGTGTTATACTAGACGATGATACTGCTGCCTGATGATGATGATGACTACAACTTTATAGATGATGATGATGATGATGATGACATGACCACGATGATGCATGACAGACTTTAAAGATGATGATGATGACGATGACGACGACGACGATGATGATGATGACTGCAGAGATAACGACGAAGATGCATGACAGATTTTATAGATGATGATGATGATGATGACGACGACGACAATGATGATGATGACAATGATGATGATGATGTCTACAGTGATGACCACGATGATGCATGACAGACTTTAAAGATGATGATGATGACGATGACGACGACGACGATGATGATGATGACTGCAGAGATAACGACGAAGATGCATGACAGATTTTATAGATGATGATGATGATGATGACGACGACGACAATGATGATGATGACAATGATGATGATGATGTCTACAGTGATGACGACGATGATACATGACAGACTTTATAGATGATGATGATGATGATAATGACATGACCACAATGATGCATGACATACTTTATGGACGACGATGACGACGACGACGCATGACAGACTTTATAGGTGATGGTGATGATGACGATGATGATGATGATGACTGACTTTATAGATGATGATGATAATGATGATGATGATGATGATGACTGACTTTATAGATGAACATGATGATGATGATGATGGTGATGATGATGATGATGATGATGAACATGATGATGATGATGATGGTGATGGTGATGATGATGATGATGAGGATGAACATGATGATGATGATGATGATGATGACAGACTTTATAGATGATGATGATGATGATGATGATGATGATGAACATGATGATGATGATGAATGATGATGATGATGATGATGATGGTGATGATGATGATGATCTGTTATAGGTAGTACACCAGTTGGGATTAGCTAAGGACACAAGCAGTGATGATCTCAGTGAGATCATCTGTCTCCTCCTCGAACATCAGGCCAGTATCACACTGAAGAACTCCGATGCCAAGACAGCTCTTGACCTGACCAGTGACCCAATGACACGAAAGTTTATGGAAAGGTTGGTTTTAGGAAAAAGTGGTTAGCAAAAAATAAAATGCCAAAAATTTGTCAGTTGCCAGCTTTCCTTAAGAATTAGCTTCAGCTTGAATCGAGATTTGTTATGAAACTGTGCATTGACATTGAATAACAGTGATAAAGTTTGTATTGGATCAATGTGTATATGTAGAGCTCTCTAATAGTAAATTGCAGTGATAAAGATTGAGTCCCTTGATCACCTACTGTAAAAACCAGTCTAATTCGCGCATGTACTTTTTGGGGCTGAAAATGCTGGAAAAAACATCTGTCCGTATATTTTGTGCATGAACAAATTTGACCAAAACATGATGTCCATGAGGTCGGGAAATCGATGTATAAAAATGACACTTACACATGTATAGATTAACACAAAACTTTCCTTAACAATATTTTACTAAACACTTGATGATTATACTAATTTGATCATTTTGTGTTTGTAATGAGGAACTAGAAAAATTGCATCTTGTTTATTATGTTTAAATCGACCGTAAGAGAAAAAGCTACTGTAACCGCAGTGCACACACCATTAAAAACATTGATCAACTCAAGCTTACACAAACTTTGAAAGAAAAGTAAAACTAAGTAATCACGTTTGCATATATGGCCACAAGTATGCCTTGTACTGTTTTCAGTCTATAACTTGATCTTAATGATTTTTCAGATTCAAGGACACAAGGTCATCTTCTACAAAGTCCAATAACGGAATATATTCTCCTAGTCACTGGGATCCAATGGATGGAGAGATGGTAAAACGGTTTGTCCTGAAGAATGAGGGATGTGGCATCAACAAGATGGAGTATGAAAATATCGTCAAAAAATTTTCTCGGTCCCTACCACAAGCCCGCATACTGAAAATTGAGCGAATTCAACACAAGTTCTTATGGGAGATGTATTATATGTAAGTAGGCATTAGGGACACGTATTAGTGTCATTATCTATTAATAGCAAGTATGTAGCATGAAGTGTTTAGGGTAGAAGAATCCTTAAGTGATTATTGTAGTGACTACAGTACAAAATTATCTGGGAGATGTACTAAATGTTCTGGGATATGTACTAAATATTCTTGGAGATGTACTAAATGTTCTTGGATATGAACTAAATGTTCTGGGAGATGTACTAAATGTTCTTGGATATGAACTAAATGTTCTTGGATATGAACTAAATATTCTGGGAGATGTACTAAATGTTTTCGGAGATGTACATAATGTTCTGGGGTATGTAATAATATAGAGTTATTAATCAGCCAATTCCATATTGGCCCTGTTATTAGGCCAAGGTCTGTCATATTGGCCCGAGGCCGCAGGCCAAGGGCCAATTTGACAGACCGAGGCCTAATAACAGGGCAATTATGGAATTGGCTGATTAATGACTCTTTTATTAATTAACTACTTGCATATTGGTAAAAATATGAAAAAACGTATATTTTTGCCAAATAACATTTAATCACAACAATACATGTAATAATCAGCTCAACAAATTTAATGACAACAATTAATTCAATAAAAACATTCTAACAAGAATCATTATAATGAGTCAGTTCAATTAATTTAATTTATTCTTGAGAGCTGGATAGAGATCTAGACTGATGGGAATATTTCATTTGTTTCTGTGGCGGCATAAGAGTGATGAAATGTTACCTCCTGATATGTTTGCACCAGATAAGAGAGAAAAGGGCAGATAACCCTGTTCAGAATTTGATACTGTACTACTGGATGCTATCAAAAAACTGAGCACAATCGAGAAAACTGGGCCAATATGATATTGGCTCAGTTTTGCCCATATTGGCCAAGTTTTCCAGTGATATTGATTGGGCCGTTTTTTCATATTTTTACCAATATGCAAGAAGTTAATTAATAAATGTTCTGGGATATATACTAAATGTTCTGGGAGATGTAATAAATGTTCTGGGATATGAACTTAATGTTCTGGGATATGAACTAAATGTTTTGGGATATATACATATAAATGACTCTGACCTATTTTCAAGGTCAGCATGTTCAAATATTTAAAAATAGATTTTTAACATATTCCTCTCAAGTTCTAAAAGAGGCAGGGTACTCATCTTTGACCAATAGGTTCCTGGTATGGACTGTTATGGTTCACTTATATCAGTGACCTTGACCTGTTTTCAAGGTCACAGGATTCAGTTATGTTAAAAAGATTCAATGATCTTCTTTTCAAGTTCCAGAAGACCCATATGCATAACTTTTTTCCCTGTATGTAACAAGGATCATGTGGTTTAAAGATTCAGCATGCAAGTAAACTATGCCTATAATTTTCAAAGGTCATCATTGTGAAACATGAAATGTGACCATGTACATTATATATACTACACAGCGTTCTTCACATTACACTTCACATTGCTACATGGAACAGGTTTCACATCGATTATGTTTAATTTATCAAAAACACCAACAGAGGTAATTTTTGGTATTTCCATACCGATTGGACAATGCATCTTTAATTTGCAAAACTCTACATTATCATTCTTTTGTTAGAAACATACACCAATTCCTTAACATCATTCACATATTATGGTAAACATAAAAACTGGAAATACGTTGTAGTTACTTGCCATCATTCCAACTGGCCATGTAAGAAATTCAGGAACTCTGAGCATCTTGTTTATTGTTTATAAATAGACAGGCCTGTTAAGATTAACACATGTATATGTTTATATGTTTTTCATGCTTACAGGACAAAGCGTAATCTGGAGAGACAGTATGGTGGACGTGGTACTGCTAATGAGCGCGATCTGTTTCATGGTACAGTACCTGAGGCTGTAGATATCATATCTCAACAAAACTTTGACATGCGGCTAGCAGGGGGTCGAGTCGGAACTCTCCTGGGCAAGGGCACATATTTCGCTGCTGAAGCTAAAACATCTGATGGCTACGCAGCTCCGGACAAAAATCGTAACAAATTTATGTTCTTGGCGAAAGTCCTGGTGGGGAAATATTGTGTGGGCAATGCAGAGTATAGCCGACCTCCCTCTCAGAATCCCAGTGACAGCCAGTCTGCTCTGTTTGATTGTTGTGTGGAAAACACCAGGGATCCTAAGATCTTCTGTGTTTTTAGTAACAACCAGTACTACCCGGAGTATATCATAGACTATGTGTAGGTTTTATCATCCGCAGTACGGTATCTTTGTTCAATTTCAAGGGAATAATAGATTACGGTTGTTCCAGTCAGAACTTCTTTGCGAGTAATACATTTCGCACAACATCAGCTTGTAAACTTTCTGCAGTCAATATTTATATATATTTGTACATAATATATGATTTTGTATGCCCGCTGTATGTAATGGCCGCAAATATAATTAACTTACATTTGTTTCATGTACAAGGTTTGAGTTTAGTCACATGCATTCCTTCATGTGTTTTCAAAACAGGAAAAAAGCTGTAAGAAATCTATTATCTAAAGAAGAGTGATTATTATATCATACAGGTACCTCCTGGAATAACCAGGCGAAGTTCCGACCATGGTCAACCATGGTATTTGATTGTTGACCATGCAAATTCATAGTCAACCATCAAATACCATGATAATTACATTTCGCCTGAGGGAATTCAATATACACAACCACACCCTACTTCAACACAGTAATAATACAGTTAGTGCAGAATAATTCTGTGGAAATCAAGACGGAAAATCATGGAAAACGGTAAGGTTAACATATGGACTTGTATATGTTTGCACCGATTGGGGTATTTAATAAACCACGTTTGCGAACACTTTTAATTTCTGTAATATTTTACAACAGTGATTTTTACGGTTTTAGTGACTTACGCCCCATCATTTAATCATTTTCTTATCCATATATATTAGATAATACATTGTAAGCTGTTTCCAGTATACGTAGTCAGCTTCTTATTTTAAACTCGGTGGACATGTAATTTCTGACAATCTGGTAACTGTACAAACATGAATTTAGTCACTTATGGTGTCCATCATTCACAACTCTTGTTTTAACCGAGTTCATGTAATCTTTATACAGTTAGTTGCACTCTGAATATGGAACATTTAATATTATTTTGTGTTTAATGTTTGAAGTAGATGGTAGAAATGTACCGACACAAATATCGTTACCCGAAACGTCTTCCAAATTATACGTACTGTACACATGTCTGAGTGACAAAAAAAACAGTACCCCTTTCGATATATGACAGAATTAAGATGTCCATTCCATATACCATAATGCTTTTAGTATTCTTATACACAGGGGGTAGGCGTAGACGTACATCACAAAAAAATAATTGACATATTAAAAAAATAGCCTCCCTCGAGTATGGCCCGTCCCAAGACTACATATCCTTGACTCGGGAGAGGCTATTTGTTTTTATCTGACAATTATTTTTTTGTGATGCAGGTCCGCACGTATCCCGTGTTCTTATACAGCTGAATGTATAGCTTTGTGTTTTCATATACATGTAATGGTATGTCTTAGATGTGTTGTTGGATTTTAATGCTGTTTATATAATCAGGTTTTCAACGAAATTATCAGACGAAATTATTTAAGATTAGCCATATGTGTGTGTGTGTGTGTGTGTGTGTGTGTGTGTTACTTGGCAAGAATTATGTGTGTAACATTAAGGTTTTAAGAACCACCTTCTTTAACCTTTTTTTGCCCACCATCATTATTATGGTGATCTGTTCAAATTGCCATCCTCCTTGGTTCGTCGTCAGTCCATTAACATTCAATGTTGATGTTCTTGTGAGGAATTATATGGAATTTTTTCAGATTCCATTGATAGGTGCGTGATCGTTTTGAGACTGATTTGGGAATTTTGAAATTTGAAATGTGGAATTTTGACAATTGAAATTTGTTATCGTTTTTTTTTTTTTGAGTGAGTTCTTCATAAATCATTTGGAATTACAAATGGAAGTTTACTTTCAATATAGAGAATATATGATAGAAATCTAAGGAAATAAATATAGGCACCGAAACGTCTTGCAAAGTACATATATCCGTACTAAACACACAATCGGTTCATCCTTCTGAATGTGACAGATGTTTGTCGTCACACATGCCCTAATTAATGCTTTAGTACTGTTATAAAAATAATGTAAAGTTTAGTAAATTCATATTATAATGTACATGTATTCTATACACAAGTATTTGCTGGTTTAATGGCTTTATAAATTTAATGTTTTCAAATAAATTGTCAGTTAAAATTATTTACTAAACAGTAAGATAAGCTAAACAATTTTAGATGGGCGGAAATGTTTATATGTATGGCTGGATGCACATATGGTTTATCGCTCCAAGAACAGACAGGATCATTGTAAAGAGGGGTCTCATTTTAGTAGCTGGTGGCTACCCCATAGAACAACATACGGGAGACCCGTCGCATGCCATCCGGAGCTATTGGGTAGAATATCTTTACATTCCAGAGAAACACAAACCGCTGAGGGATGGGACATCGAACCACGCAGCTCGGAACTTCACATGAGGTTACGCAGGCTGTCTCACTAACCGACTGTACTTTATCGTAGTCCCCTTTCGTCATAAAGAGAGATTATATATATTTAAATGTAAGTATACGTATTATACAATGAACATGGTGTTTTACAAATCATGAGTAATTTTGATAAAAGCTATACATGTGATTTTCCAATTAAATTGTTTTTGGATTTGTTTATGTCATACACTGTATTTGCGAACAATATTTATTGATTTTTATAATTCATACTTGTACGTTTTCAATATTTTTAATAAACACTTTTTTATTTCATCATATGTTGTCTGTTGTTACACTTACAATATGAAATGGCTTTAGTACAGGAACAAAACTGTTATTACAGAATGATTTAGGTATCTCATCTTAAATTTCGTCGGTTAAACGCGGAGGAAGCATTTGTTTCTGTTTTCCTGAGACTTGAATTTGTGAGGCTAATTTCGGTATAATATTTTTATTGAATACGTACGCCCAATAGTCACCATGGCACCACGATGTCCTGTCTGAACGTCAGCATCAATGGCCAAAATTTCAAACTTTCACGCGGCGATACAATATGATTTTTAGCCCACCAGATGGTGGGCTATTCAAATCGCCCTGCGTCCGTGGTCCGTCGTCCGTCCGTCCGTCCCTCCGTCCGTCCGTCCGTCCGTAAACAATTCTTGTTATCGCTATTTCTCAGAAAGTGCTGAAAGGATCTTTCTCAAATTTCATATGTAGGTTCCCCTTGGTGCCTAGTTATGCATATCGCATTTTGAGACCTATCGGAAAACAACATGGCCGACAGGCAGCCATCTTGGATTTTGACAATTGAAGTTTGTTATCGCTATTTCTCAGAAAGTGCTGAAGAGATCTTTCTCAAATTTCAGATGTAGGTTCCCCTTGGTGCCTAGTTATGCATATTGCATTTTGAGACCAATCTGAAAACAACATGGCCGACAGGCAGCCATCTTGGATTTTGACAATTGAAGTTTGTTATCGCTATTTCTGAGAAAGTGCTTAAGGGATCTTTCTCAAATTTCATATGTAGGTTCCCCTTGGTCCCTAGTTATGCATATCGCATTTTGAGACCAATCGCAAAACAACATGGCCGACAGGCAGCCATCTTGGATTTTGACAATTGAAGTTTGTTATTGCTATTTCTCAGAAAGTACTGAAGGGATCTTTCTCAAATTTCAAATGTAGGCTCCCCTTGGTACCAAGTTATGCATATTGCATTTTGAGACCAATCAAAAAAACAACATGGCCGACAGGCAGCCATCGTGGATTTTGACAATTGAAGTTTGTTATTGCTATTTCTCAGAATGCACTGACAAGATCTTTCTCACATTTTATATGTAGGTTCCCCTTGGTGCCTAGTTATGCATATTGCATATTGGGACCAATCAGAAAACAACATGGCCGACAGGCAGCCATCTTGGATTTTGACAATTGAAGTTTGTTATCGCTATTTCTCAGAATGTACTGAAGGGATCTTTCTCAAATTTCATTTGTAGGTTTCCCTTGGTGCCTAGTTATGCATATCGCATTTTGAGACCAATCGCAAAACCACATGGCCGACAGGCAGCCATCTTGGATTTTGACAATTGAAGTTTGTTATTGCTATTTCTCAGAAAGTACTGAAGGGATCTTTCTCAAATTTCATATGTAGGCTCCCCTTGGTACCAAGTTATGCATATTGCATTTTGAGACCAATCAGAAAACAACATGGCCGACAGGCAGCCATCTTGGATTTTGACAATTGAAGTTTGTTATCGCTATTTCTCAGAATGTACTGAAGGGATCTTTCTCAAATTTCATTTGTAGGTTTCCCTTGGTGCCTAGTTACGCATATCGCATTTTGAGACCAATCGCAAAACCACATGGCCGACAGGCAGCCATCTTGGATTTTGACAATTGAAGTTTGTTATTGCTATTTCTCAGAAAGTACTGAAGGGATCTTTCTCAAATTTCATATGTAGGCTCCCCTTGGTACCAAGTTATGCATATTGCATTTTGAGACCAATCAGAAAACAACATGGCCGACAGGCAGCCATCTTGGATTTTGACAATTGAAGTTTGTTATCGCTATTTCTCAGAATGTCCTGAAGAGATCTTTCTCAAATTTCATATGTATGTTTCCCTTGGTGCCTAGTTATGCATAAAGCATTTTGAGACCTATTTGAAAACAACATGGCCGACAGGCAGCCATCTTGGATTTTGACAATTGAAGTTTGTTATCGCTATTTCTCAGAATGTACTGAAGAGATCTTTCTCAAATTTCATATATAGGTTCCCCTTGGTGCCTAGTTATGGATATTGCAATTTGAGACCAAACGGAAAATAACATGGCCGACAGGCAGCCATCTTGGATTTTGACAATTGAAGTTTGTTATCGCTATTTCTCAGAAAGTACTGAAGGGATCTTTCTCAAACTTCATATGTAGGTTTCCCTCGGTGCCTAGTTATGCATATTGCATTTTGAGACCAGTCAGAAAACAACCTGGCCGACAGGCAGCCATCTTGTATTTTGACAATTGAAGTTTGTTATCGCTATTTTACAGAAGGTACTGAAGGGATCTTTCTCAAATTTCATATGTAGGTTCCCCTTGGTCCCTGGTGTTGCATTTTGGGACCAATCCGAAAACAACATGGCCGACAGACAGCCATTATCGCTAAATCTTAAATTTTATATATAAGTTCCCCTTGTTTGAAAAGTACTAGAGGGCTGTTTCTGAATTTACACAGATTAGTAAGACTTAGAGGAAGGGAAAAGTAGAGAAAAGATCAATCTGACATGGAACCTATAAAGATCATTCAATGGTGGGCGCCAAGATCCCTCTGGGATCTCTTGTTATAAAGTTCCAAGGTCAAGGTCAATGTTACAAAAATATAACTTGATATATAGCAAAGGCTAACCCTTAGGCTGCCGGATCTTCACATGATGATACGTTCTCGGGTGCAGATGTGCAACAGAGATTTTAAAAGTTTTCTGTGTAGAGGCCAAGTTCATTTTTAATGAAAATAAAACCAGAAATATGCTGTCAAAAATATGAAATTATACCATGACAGGCGCTTTTCAGAAGATCAAACTTTCTTCTAAGATGATACACTTTGATAAATAGATATGGGGTTTATAAGATTTGGGTTGTCACTCTTCAGAATTAAATGGTCAAAGATCACATGTTCGTTGGTACGTCAACGGTTTCTTAAACGCCTTCTTAAGTAATGATAGGAATTTAACTTACACATGTACAAGTGTAATATGATTGGAAACATCCCGAGGTGGTAGGGATTCCACGAGCAAGGGGTCAAAGGCGGCAATTGGGATATACTGCTGAAAACTTCTCTTTAATGGATATCACTCAAATTTGACTGGTATAGTATCAAGTGATGGTTTGAAACTCGTACGAATAGCGGGAATGGCCGAAAGGGACAGAGGCAAAACTGAGGTAATTCGGCTATGTGACAACGACTTCTTTAGAGGGAAGCAATGGATATCACTCAGTTTCGACTGTTAGCATTGCTAGGTACTGGGATTTCAAAATTTAACAAATGATGGAGCCAAAGGACAAGACCGAAACGACTTCTTCTCTAGAACTAAGCAATGGATGTCGCTTATGGTGGACTGGAAGCATTCCTAGATGGTAGGGGTTGAAAATTATACTAATAATTGGACAAACAGACATTGCCAAAAGGGGGCGATTTCGCAATTTATGCATTGAACTATTTTCTTTGGAAAATTATTGCCCTATAATGTCAGGTCCCCAAAAAAAGATCATTAGCCCACCATCATCAGATGGTGGGCTATTCAAATCGCCCTGCGTCCGTGGTCCGTCGTCCCTCCGTCCCTCCGTCCGTCCGTAAACAATTCTTGTTATCGCTAATCCTCAGAAAGTACTGAAGGGATCTTTCTCAAATTTCATATGTAGGTTCCCCTTGGTGCCTAGTTATGCATATTGCATTTTGAGACCAATCGGAAAACAACATGGCCGACAGGCAGCCATCTTGGATTTTGACAATTGAAGTTTGTTATCGCTATTTCTCAGAAAGTACTGAAGGGATCTTTCTCAAATTTCATATGTAGGTTCCCCTTTGTGCCTTGTTATGCATATTGCATTTTGAGACAAATCGGAAAACAACATGGCCGACAGGCAGCCATCTTGGATTTTGACAATTGAAGTTTGTTATCGCTATTTCTCAGAAAGTAATGAAGGGATCTTTCTCAAATTTCATATGTAGGTTCCTCTTGGTGCTTAGTTATGCATATTGCATTTTGAGACCAATCAGAAAACAACATGGCCGACAGGCAGCCATCTTGGATTTTGACAATTGAAGTTTGTTATCGCTATTTCTCAGAAAGTACTGAAGGGATCTCTCTCAAATTTCATATTTAGGTTCCACTTGGTACCTAGTTACGCATATTGCATTTTGAGACCAATCAGAAAACAACATGGCCGACAGGCAGCCATCTTGGATTTTGACAATTGAAGTTTGTTATCGCTATTTCTCAGAAAGCACTGAAGGGATCTTTCTCAAATTTCATATGTAGGTTCCACTTGGTGCCTAGTTATGCATATTGCATTTTGAGACCAATCGGAAAACAACATGGCCGACAGGCAGCCATCTTGGATTTTGACAATTGAAGTTTGTTATCTCTATTTCTCAGAAAGTACTGAAGGGATCTTTCTCAAATTTCATATGTAGGTTCCCCTTGGTGCCTAGTTATGCATATTGCATTTTGAGACCAATCGGAAAACAACATGGCCGACATGCAGCCATCTTGGATTTTGACAATTGAAGTTTGTTATCGCTATATCTCAGAAAGTACTAAAGGGATCTTTCTCAAATTTCATATGTAGGTTCCACTTGGTGCCTAGTTATGCATATTGCATTTTGAGACCAATCGGAAAACAACATGGCCGACAGGCAGCCATCTTGGATTTTGACAATTGAAGTTTGTTATCGCTATTTCTCAGAAAGTGATGAATGGATCTTTCTCAAATTTCATACGTAGGTTCCTCTTGTTGCCTAGTTATGCATATTGCATTTTGAGACCAATCGGAAAACAACCTGGCCGACAGGCAGCCATCTTGGATTTTGACAATTGAAGTTTGTTATCGCTATTTCTCAGAAAGTAATGAAGGGATCTTTCTCAAATTTCATACATACGTTCCCCTCAGTGCCTTGTTATGCATATTGCATTTTGAGACCAATCAGAAAACAACATGGCTGACAGGTAGCCATCTTGGATATTGACAATTGAAGTTTGTTATCACTATTTCTCAGAAAGTTCTGAAGGGATCTTTCTCAAATTTCATATGTAGGTTCCCTTTGGTGCCTAGTTATGCATATTGCATTTTGAAACTAATCAGAAAACAACATGGCCGACAGGCAGCCATCTTGGATTTTGACAATTGAAGTTTGTTATCGCTATTTCTCAGAAAGCACTCAAGGGATCTTTCTCAAATTTCATATGTATGTTCCCCTTAGTGCCTAGTTTTGCATATTGGGACCAATCCAAAAACAACATGGTCGACAGACAGCCATTATCGCTAAATCTTAAATTTTATATAAAGCTTCCCCTTGTTTGAAAAGTACTAGCTATAGAGGGCTGTTTCTGAATTTACACAGATTAGTAAGACTTAGAAGAAGGGAAAAGTAGAGAAAAGATCAATCTGACATGGAACCTATGAAGATCATTCAATGGTGGGCGCCAAGATCCCTCTGGGATCTCTTGTTTGAATTAGTATTTTTACTTATATGGGAGTGTTATTTTTCATATCTTTTGTCATGCTACTATTTCAATGTGAAATGGCTTTGGTCAATGAACAACACTGCTATCAAATACATCACAGAGTCTTTGCACAAATTCCTAACCCACAGACAATATGGATTATAGTAGATCATTGATTGGGAATCTGTGCCATGTCCCTCTGTCCGTGGCATCTCCAGCTGGAGTGTCATCAGTAAATCGCCGATGAAGCATTAAAGGTTTGTTTTTGTTGTCCCGAGACTTGAATTTTTGAGACTCGTTTTTCTAAAATCTTTTTAAAATACGCACACCCAATAATCATCATTGTATCCCGTCTGTCCGTCAGCGTTAAGGACAAAATTTCACACGGTGATAAAATGTGGTGTCCCTCAGGTCATTATTTATAAAATATCAATTGGAAAATATTTTCAGAAATGATGGGTAGTTATAAAAGGACAAACTCTGAAATATAGTTGATGTCGGTTTATTAGATTTCGGAAGTCATCTTTCAAAGTTAACCTGCAATACTAAGGAATTGAATAAGATAGGAATGTATATATGTATATATGAGCTTAAAACGCCTAAGTATTTAACTATGATTTTGTCTTTATATACATCATATGCAAATATGCCTATATGATTTTCTATATGATGTCTACTCTCCAATATGTCTTGTAAGACGAGGAATATAATAGTCTGAACGGGTCAACGTCACGTGTCCGTTGTTCGTCCGTGCGCTAACTCTTTCTCTAAACTCCATCTTTTCGCAACTACTGATTATAATTCAACTTAGGTTGCCTGGCAACATCCTTAGGTGGCGTGGCTTCAGAATTGTACAAATTGTGGGACTGACTCCCCAGCGGGCTGAGGTTTGTACGCAAAACGTGGCAATTTTGCTATGTTGCTTTAAGTGTAGGGTTAACTTACTGTAGCAATGGGTATCATTCAAGGTTGACTGTTACATAAGTACATTGTAGCATCCCTAATCTATTGGGAATTAACGTATACTGTACAAATAATGGGGCTGACCTCCAGGGGCCTGAAGGGCGGGACCAAATAGGGGACATCAAATTCTTTGGAATCTTTTCTAATGTGGGAATGGTAGAGGTTGGTCCATATTTGGTCTAAAACACCCTTTGTTATGTTAATTGTTGAAGTAAAACTACAGTGTACGGTACTGGCAGATCTCAAACAGGGATTTTTTTTGTAATAGAACGTACATGTCATTTGTGTTGTGAATGTCAAGTTATTCAAATGTTTTACCTTGTGCCGTGCGTCATTTGTGTGCCAAAATAATGATATGAATGTTCAAAGTAGAACTAAATGGCCCTGTCCAAAACCATAGTTTACAAATGAATGCAATAGGCACATGTTATAAGAAAAAGTATCATACATTAAAAACTGAACAGTTACTGGGTATTCATAAAAGACATCACTATAATCTATAGTTATTGCAAACACTTCTACACCATTTCTCACAACACACAAGACATCGAGAATACATCGTCCATAAACATTACAAATATCATTCAAATAGCAATATTTAGCTGGTTAATCGCAGTCTGCGTTTTCAAGAGTAATCAGAATGGCACAGTGATATGATATGATGTTGACTCTGGTATCAAGATGGTGTAGAAGTGTTTGCAATAACTACAGCATATAGCGATTTCTTTTATGTATATCCATTGAATATTAAGCGTTACGGGTCCCGTGCACTTATTAAACTGTTGTTATCGATACAGTAATTGAGTTCAAAAGCATCAAACTTACCGCGAGCTGTCACCTTCGTCCGCCATTATCGGACTTTTTAGTGCTTCGATCATATCTGTTACAGGTCTTGAAGTGCTAAACTACTAAGACTTAACTACTGTAGAATGCACAATATTTCCAACAACATTGTATAGAGTATATCGAAGTGCTCTTTGTACAAATATATTTGTGGACATTTTTGTCTGAAACAGTATTTAACAAAACCTATTGTATTGAAAGTATTAAAAACATTACACAAACAATTAATTATCGTCCCATAAGTTGGATATAGACACTAGGAGATATGGAACATTGAAAAAGAAATAATAGACTCTGTATGTATTGTGACAGCGGTGATGTTGAAGACGAATATCATTTCAAAAAGGCGGGATTAGTTTTTTCAAAGTTGACGAAAATGGTAAGACAATGTAAATATAAGTATTGAACAGTGGCTTTAATGTTGTTATAGTCGATATGGCAGCAAGATGTATGGTGGGCAATTGTAGCATGGGAACGGTTCCCGTGCCATTTGCCCACCATACATCTTGCTGCCATATCGACTATAACAACATTTAAACCACTGTTCATTGCTTAAATAACATACATTGGTAACGCGCGCCACGTTGGATATGCTAAAACACTCAATGCATGTTATAACCCAAGGCATGTCAAAAATATGAATTTCCATTTTGTAGTGTCAGTGTTGCTACGGAAAAAATATTTAAGAAAAAAAAATATATATATTTACGCATGTATTAACTTAGATCCCTTTGATGGAACAGCCTTTGATTTCGCGGGAAATTCCAGAGTCCCAGCTGTTGGCACGGGCTACTGACTAAACAGACAGTAAACAAAATAGTCCCACTGATAAAAAAGACGTATATTTAAATTACGTTACACGTCAACGGTCGCCATGTTTCACATGGTTCACATGGTCCAAGCTAGAGTGTCACTTCCCGAAAGAAGATGCACAGCGGTGGAAAGTGGAGTTAGAGAGAAAGCCTCCTGTGAATGAGGACGGATTTGACTGAAATTCTGAAGGATTAGAGAGAAAGCCTCCTGTGAATGAGGACGGATTTGACTGAAATTCTGAAGGAAGATAACCTGGCTTTCCGCGTCATTTGACCTAGTTTGCAGTGATGGCGAGATGACGGAGACAACACTTGGTTTACTGAGATCTTTCGAGTAAAGTGATGTTAGGTTGGACACGATGTGAAGTCGGATACTTTTCAGCTTCATATTCAATGCCAACTTCCCATAATAAATCATTTTACCAATGCGTATTAACTTGAGATGATATTAAACTTGTTAGGGTTATCTTTCTTGTCCCGATTCAAAGCATCCGGTTTTAGTGAAGGTAAATCTTCAGAAACAACGAAAGCGGTAAATTTCTAACAAGAGGTAAGCAAATATGGAACGATCATCTAGATTACCAACAATATAACAGAAAACCTCTCTAACCCGACAGCGCCCTTAAGTGACCATAGCTTCTTAGGACATCAAGCAAAATGGAAGTATTTTTTTGTATTCTGGCACTATCCGTGAAATTTTGTTCTGTTTTATGTATAAACTGATAAATACACGTCCCCGGCAAAAAAATAAAGCTCGGGGAAATAAACTCAAATTCATCAATTTTTCTACATTTTAATAAATATAGTCTACCGTGCGGATATTGATCATTCAGCTTTATTACTTCCGTGGGAATCTATGAGGTACTAATACAGAATTCTAGTTTGGCTTGTGCTACAAAATAAATAAAAATTATTCTACTTTTCTTTTAGTTTTCAGGAAATCGTTATATGCTTACATTTACAGAGTATTTAACAAAGCGGATTGATGCAAAACCTATCGAGGACAAATCAGCCGAAACTGTCCCTCAGCATGTTGTGGAGTTCACCTTCACGCTTGGTGTCCCACATATAATTATTACTGTTCAAGGAAGCGAGTTTTGTGACACAACCAACGACGTAGTATTTTAGATTGAAAACAGATTTCCAAGTCCATACCACCCCAAACATGAGGATTGGCCGAAATATATTATATGACTCACCGTGTGCCGCGGTGGCCGAGTGGTTAAGGTGTCCCGACACTTTATCACTAGCCCTCCACCTCTGGGTTGCGAGTTCGAAACCTACGTGGGGCAGTTGCCAGGTACTGACTGTAGGCCGGTGGTTTTTCTCCGGGTACTCCGGCTTTCCTCCACCGCCAAAACCTGGCACGTCCTTAAATGATCCTGGCTGTTAATAGGACGTTAAATAAAAACAAACCAAACCAAACCAAACTCATCGTGTAGATGCGTTACCAACGTATGAAATCAATCTGACTGGGACATAACAAATTCCCCTAGCCCTTATTGCTGACAAAGGAAGCTACATAATCTTTAGGGTCCAGTCACACCATGTTCTGATTAGTGTTCTGATTAGTGACCATGTAATTAATCACCTGAAGGAAACCGTGGAACATGTTGAAAATCAACCGGTAAAAGAGTATGTCAATATAGCGCAAGGATGCAAAAGGTAGGCACGTGGGAAACTGACATTGAGATTGATGCAATGGTCAATAAATTAAAAACTATCATATACGTGTATTCTCAGGACGGAGAACGAGAAGGCAAGCCTTCTTTCAAGTGTCTTGAATTCAAACCAAAGTGTCCATGTTTCTGACCGGTACATTTACCTGAAAAATATTTGTGCAGCATACTATGAACCTGTTCTCTCGGTGAAGTCTAACAATTTATATTCGATGAAGGTCTAATAAACTACATCCCCAAAGCTTACTGGTCTCTTCTGTCACAAGCGTCTTTAGATGCCGCTTTAGTGTACACACACGAAGATGAACGGGTTTTGATGGACACAGGTTTTGACCACACGATCTTCGTCCATGGCTTCAGATGTCCCATACAATAGTAGTGGAGGAGTCGGTATCGACAATATAGATCCAAATGTGTTCAACCTGCTCTGCATATAGGAAGCCTTTGGTGAAACGCTTCTTAGACAAATAAAATACAAACAAGAATCATTAAACCCTAATGATAAAAACCATCAATGATCTGTCCGTTATTAAATAACCCCCGTTAGTAGAACACGTAGAATACATTTACAGGTAACAATAGTGAATTTTATTCAAGATTAAATAAATGAATAACTGGTTTTAACCAATTTTGAGTCTTTTATATGAAGTCAAACATGTGTAAAGGACATCTCTATATAAGGATTCATACAAATGTGCAGGTTAGTAAACGCTAACTTTGATCACTTTAATTTTAAATGAATAAATGATATTTGTGTAATTGTTGATAATAAACATTTAATAGAGAATTTTGAGGTCAAGATACATGTATATGTAACAAACTTGATTCATGACCTTTTTTTTTCTTTGGTTAAAAAAATGAACATTGTTAAGACTTGACTGATTTCTCTGGCCCTGACATATCCTACACCAAACATGGTGTCAAGAACATGGCGTCAAGGCCAGAGGAAACTCGGGCTATCAGTCTTTCTGCGGTTTTGGAGTACACTATATCTGAATGGTGACGGCAACATTTGACACTAATATGCAAACAAATCAGCAATTTCATTGGAAAATGCATGTCGACCAATGAGGTTCTCCGAAATTGAGGAATAACTAAAAGGGATGGAGCTACCGTTATCGCTAGATCAAACGGAAAGTGACACGTCGAACATATATCATTGTTATCCATGTGTTAATGTTTATATTCTCTGCACTGTTTATGAGAATAAACAAATTGTCATTGTCATTATGCGACAACAGCTGTATATTGTCCCTAACGTCACTGACGAGTCCTAGAGTCCTGTATGATTCACTTTATGTTCCAGCTCTATGGTATCTAACTCTAATATAAAGTAGTATTAGGTACATGTACCAGGTACCTGTCCGTCTTCTGTACAATCCAAAAAAAAAATACACAGTCCTATTACGATGTTATAGATCTTGAAATCTTAAAGAGTGGTGATAACGAGAATTATTTATGGGTGATGAGATAAATGAATGGACAACAAGACCACAGACCAAGTGTATATGTAATTTGAAAAGTAATAACTATATTACGATGGTGGGCTAAAACATCATTATAGGGACAAACTGTATTTCATTCAGATGAACATATATACAACCAGACTCTACAGTTTAATTTTAATAGTTTTTATTATTAAAATAAAATGTCAGTTATATTTGTACAACCAAGCCTAAAATTATGACAAGAGATCCCAGAGGGATCTTGGCGCCCACCATTGAATGATCTTCATAGGTTCCATGTCAGATTGATCTTTTCTCTACTTTTCCCTTCATTTTACTAATCTGTGCAAATTGAGACATCCCTCCAGTACTTTTCAAACAAGGGAATCTTAGCTATATAAGAAATTTGAGATTTAACGATAATGGCTGTTTGTTTGCCAGGTTGTTTTCAGGACAGACTGGTCCAAAAATGCATAACGAGGCACCAAGGGGAACCTCCATATGAAATTTGAGAAAGATCCCTTCAGTACTTTCTCAGAAACAGCGATAACAAACTTCAATTGTCAAAATCCAAGATGGCTGCCTGTCGGCCATGTTGTTTTCAGATTGGTCTCAAAACGCAATATGCATAACTAGGCACCAAGGGAAACTTACATATGAAATTTCAGAAAGATCCATTCAGTACTTTCTCAGAAATAGTGATAACAAACTTCAATTGTCAAAATCCAAGATGGCTGCCTGTCGGCCATGTTATTTTCAGATTGGTCTCAAAATGCAATATGCATAACTAGGCACCAAGGGAAACTTACATATGAAATTTCAGAAAGATCCCTTAAATATGTTCTCAGAAATAGTGATAAGAAACTTCAATTGTCAAAATCCAAGATGGCTGCCTGTCGGCCATGTTGTTTTCAGATTGGTCTCAAAACGCAATATGCATAACTAGGCACCAAGGGAAACTTACATATGAAATTTCAGAAAGATCCATTCAGTGCTTTCTCAGAAATAGTGATAACAAACTTCAATTGTCAAAATCCAAGATGGCTGCCTGTCGGCCATGTTGTTTTCTGATTGGTCTCAAAACGCAATATGCATAACTAGGCACCAAGGGAAACCTACATATGAAATTTCAGAAAGATCCCTTAAATACTTTCTCAGAAATAGTGATAACAAACTTCAATTGTCAAAATCCAAGATGGCTACCTGTCGGCCATGTTATTTTCAGATTGGTCTCAAAACGCAATATGCATAACTTGGCACCAAGGGAAACCTACATATGAAATTTCAGAAAGATCCATTCAGTACATTCTCAGAAATAGCGATAACAAACTTCAATTGTCAAAATCCAAGATGGCTGCCTGTCGGCCATGTTGATTTCGGATTGGTCTCAAAACGCAACATGCATAACTAGGCACCAAGGGAAACCTACATATGAAATTTCAGAAAGATCCATTCAGTACTTTCTCAGAAATAGTGATAACAAACTTCAATTGTCAAAATCCAAGATGGCTGCCTGTCGGCCATGTTGTTTACCGATTGGTCTCAAATCGCAATATGCATAACTAGGCACCAAGGGAAACCTATATATGAAATTTGAGAAAGATCCCTTCAGTACTTTCTCAGAAATAGCGATAACAAACTTCAATTGTCAAAATCCAAGATGGCTGCCTGTCGGCCATGTTTTTATCCGATTGGTCTCAAAACGCAATATGCATAACTAGGCACCAAGGGGAACCTACATATGAAATTTGAGAAAGATCCCTTCAGTACTTTCTGAGAAATAGCGATAACAAGAATTGTTTACGGACGGACGGACGGACGGACGACGGACCACGGACGCAGGGCGATTTGAATAGCCCACCATCTGATGATGGTGGGCTAAAAATACACGTAATCAGAGACGTTCAAACTACACTACAACACTCCAGGTTTAGTCGGAATAGCATTGATGTTTTTTTTCTGAGAAATTTGCCTAAACACAGAACTTTCTAAGTCCAGATTCCCAGAATCTCTAATTTCCAGTGAAATGTGAAATATTGTCGACGGCGAAAGTAACACCATAGATATATAGTCTCCCTTCACACAGGGGGACCAAAAAATCACAAGAGAAATTAATTCCAGGATCTTGTCTTAAACTATTAGATTTATAATTTATGTAAAACATCACTGCGTAGGTGTGATTGAAAAGAGTTTAATGATAAATACGAAGAATTAGTTTTGTATGTGTACTCAACGTAATTGATTCTGATATTAGTTGATTACTGACAGAAGTATCTATTCCCAAAATGTATCTCCGTGAAACCACTATATAACAACTGAAGGAAGGACAAACTTATTTGAGCATACACGTTCGAGATTTGATTACCTCTATATTATAACAAGGACAACCGTTCAATATCCATCTCACCAACTAAGACACACACTGATGTTGGGGTACAATGATAAGGACGTTTTAAGAAGACGTTTACCTACACTTTACAAATGTTTCCTCGCCCTCATTTTATCGATTTCGAGTTAGAATTAGTTTCGTTATCATGTCGGTATTCTTTGCTGTTTTTTAACATTGAGGGAAATCACGTTGAATTGTCAAGTCCCCTATCGTAATTAAGTATAATTTGTAAATATTGATCTGCTTGTTATGGCAGTTGATCAATACATGTTACATTTATTATACAATATCATTAACAAATAACCTTTGATATACACATGTACACCAGCATCCGTGACAGTCTAGTGGTTAGTGTACCATGGTATAAATCATGGCAAAATCGAAAGCAAACAAATAAAATCTATTAAAAAAACGCACCTGACAATTCACTAATTAGCTAGCGCATTTGTTGTGAAAACCACAATGGAACAACAAACAAGCTCAAAAACAGGTCAATTCAATGATATGACGACTTTAGGATTCATTTGATGAATATCTAAGAACAAATCAGCCTTTTTGTTTAATAGAAGAAGTGACCGTGCTTGAGACATAAATTTTGCCACGACATATGCCAAGGGTGCCAGATAGCGAAAGTGAACGTAACCGCTGGAGTGTCGGGTTTGACATATTCTAGTGGTCCTAGAGTGCGAAAGTATAGTAAACATAACACCTGTATGAGGATGGACACACTCTAGTGGTCACAGAGTGCGAAAGTATAGTAAACATAACACCTGTATGAGGATGGACACACTCTAGTGGTCACAGAGTGCGAAAGTATAGTAAACATAACACCTAGAGTAGTGAGGATGGACATATTCTAGCGGTCCTAGACCGCGAAAGTACAGTTACTGTAATGTAACACCTGTGGTATTGAGGATTTACAGCAGTAGCAGGGAGCTTGATCTATAAAGCCAGTATAAGCCATCCATTGTATTTAAGAATTAATAATTCCCCTAACAGTAACAGATTCCAAAATTGCACATATTTCAATGTGGTCCTACCAATGTACATATTTCACAGCCTACAAACACAGAGTGCCATTCTCGTCAGAATGTTTTTACACTCCAGCTTGAAAGACACTTCCCTAGAAACAGATTTTTCTGCCATCCATTACATTTTTAACATGGTGAAATGGAACAATTATACAGTTCTATGATGTGTTTTGAGTACTTCATTTTCCCAAAAATCAGTAGCTCTAAAGCGAACCAGAACAGTGTGTATTCCTCGAGATTGTGTCTTTCACCTTAGTCCAATTTAAACATCCCTGCATTGCTAGCAACAGGATTTTCTCAAGCTGTTCAGCCATTGAGGTGGTCATCTGCTTCTAAAAGTAGACATTGTCTCTATATCAAAATGGCCATGGCTAATACACAGCAATGAAATAAGCACACAATTGCAGACAACTACATGTAGTTAGTTTTATATTATTACAAATAACAGTCTATTTCTTGCTACAAAACTGCAAGTGTAATGAAAAGATATGCAATTCTAATGAATATTCATGTATATCGGTGCAAGTGTCAAGAAAAAACGTATCTATCATAAATTATCATATTATAGCTAGTTAAAATAATTATATATCTGTAGGTCATTGGATGGAATTAATAATTTTGTTTACTAATGTATAAGTCCAAGATCATCTGAACCTATTAAATCCTTAGTGAATTTGATTTCAATTTGATATAATTCAACTGTAAAAAACATCAATATTATAAAAACCAGGATTCATTCGTGAAATAGGTGAAATTTAATACTTATTAAAATTACATTACTGTTTCGTACATCGTGCCTAATCCATTGTATAAAGGCCTTCAATGCCATGTAAAACTACCTTTTTTAGGTATAATGACCCACATCATAATATTGTTCCACGCTTTGTGTATAGGCTGCAGTAATTTAATGTATAGTAGTGCTTTGACGTTGGAGTACAAAATGTAATTACAGATTCTCTATCACATCCAGTCATACAATATAACTTAACAGAACTTCAAATTTAGCAACATTGTACATAATTACAGACTAAATATAATGAAATATCAATATAATAATTTTCAATTTGTCTTTTCAGATTTACATCAATCATTCCTTATAATTTAATAATTTAATAAGTTTGTACAGTAGATCCTACCTGAAGAGCTCAGCAAATGTTTTAAAGCTTCAAGTAAATGGTAAATATACAAGTTGGTTGTCGATCTTTGTTGCTTTGTCATATTATAATGGAATATATTATCAAATAAAGCATAAATATACCTCTCCAGCACACAATTCTATTTGTATGGCAGGTGCTGCATCAATAAACATTGTGTACATGTAGTATACAACAGTCTACTCAGGTCTCAGCACATTATCAAAAGATATCACTCCAGTAAGCATGTAAATATATCAAAAATGGCTCATTCTTGTTATTCTTCAGAACAGAAATAAACAAGTTAAATAAGCCATGTTATTTATATTCAACAATATATTCTGGATAATATTGATTGGTATCAAATAAACAGAATATTTTTGGGTTCTTCACGTTGTCCACACAGCAGTCGTAGAGTCGAGAATGCTGGTCAGATGGATCAACAGGTGGTGGGCGACGGTACTGATTTTTACCAACACAACACTTCCCTGCCAAAACACGTGTCAGCACCATGAATTTGTGATACTTTTCATCTGCCTGAGCGTATAGATCTGAGTACTTAGCTTCTACAGCGAAATATGTCCCCTGACCAAATATGGCACCAACACGCTCGCCAGCCAATCGAAAATCCAGATTTTCCTTACAGATTTTATCGATCTTATCTGGGAGTGTCCCATGGAAAAGCTCCAATTCATTGGCTCCACCCATTCCATACTGCCCTTCCAATTGACGCTTTTTTCTGAAGTCATATAGCAGAAACATAGGTCATGTTAGAAGTAAGTGTATAACATTCTGTAAGGATTTTGATGCCCCACATCTGGGATGGGTCATATGAATTTACTATTAAAAGAAAGACTTCTTCTTTTATCTGTATATGATTGATCATGTTGCTTTCTTATTGTAAATAAATTCATTAAAAAAAAAAAAAAAAATACAACCGGTGAAACTGGCTCTTAACTCGTACAAAAATTGGTTCAAATTCAACAAATGATGCTTCCGATAAAATTTGGTCTTAATCTCCTTCATGGTAAAATGACCCGCCACCCCCTACTAAAGTCACTATAATATGATTTTCATATATTACTAAACATATTTTGATAAAAACAATGTTGTATCATTATAAAAAGTACAACTTTGGATGGATAGGTTGACTTTAGAGCGAAATATAGGTGAACAGAGGATGGGAGTCAACAGAAAAACTTTTTATCATCTTTTTTGGAAATGGTAAGCGACTTCTTTTCACTAAACCTTTAACAGTATAAGTCAATTTATTCTATACATTTTTACAACAACAAAATTGGTCTAGGATAAGTGATTTTAATGCGAATCATTTAATTGGAGAGAGGGGGGGGGGGTCACTTTGCCAAACTGGTAGAAACTGGTTGTATAATAGTATAAAACTGGACTAGGTACATACAGATAGTAGACCTCCCACAGATACATGTTCTGGACACGGTGAATACTGAAGATCTTTGCCTGGGGTAGCGTGATATGAAACTTCCTGGACACATTTTCATACTCCATCTTCAACATGCCACCCCCCTCTACAGAAACAAGTATGCGTTTAAAGCTTTCGCCAGTCTTCATCGTATCCCAGGTAGAGGGTAGGGTAATGCCTCGTTTGGTTGTTTCAAACTTGTTGTGCTTGGCTTTATCGGCCAGTCTACAAGGGAATTTAATCGTGGGTATAATTATATACTGTACTGATCGCTGCCATTTGAATTAAGTATGATATATTTATAGTGTAAACTTTCTTCAAATGGTATCATCTCTATAGTCCTTGAGGATGAAGAATGTATTCCTTCTACACTACAGTACAACCTTTTACTGTAACATTTGCCATCCTGGTTTCATATATCTAAGTTAAAAGAAGTTAAAAAGCATGAAACAAACAAAAAATTGCTAATCAAAAAAAAAAAAAAAAAATGAAAATTATTTTAATCCATTCTGTCGAATCATTTAGATGGCAATTAACCTTTGTCCTCATAAAGTCTATATTTAGCTAGTATGTTTAAGTGATGCTCACAAAATAAAAAAAAAAATAAAAAGTACTGACCTTTCCATGAACATACGAACCATAGGGTCAGCGGCTAGGTCGAGGGGTGTGTCACCATCTTTGTTTTTGAGTGTGATATTAGCACGGGACTCGAGTAACAGACAGACAATCTGTGTTGTTACTTCATGATCCTTTTTAGCGCCCATGATTTTATCACACTGGAATGATAAATCATTTTAGCAAACTCTCAGATTCATTCATTGCTTTTTTCAATTAATAAATGTAAATGTACTTATAATCATATATATAGCATGATCAAATCTTAGCGCTAAAGCTAATTAAAATGGATTTGCACAATGATAAATTAACGCACGACAATGCTTGCCACATTGTTGATAAACCACCATTAGAGCTATCAAAATTAAGTGAAATGCTTCCTGTATGAAAATTGCTAAAATATGCACTTCAGTATATAAAGTTACCCTACTTGTTACGGCTAGTCGGAACATCATTTAACCTAATTGAGTCATCATGTTACAAACCTCTTTTGATGGGCCTGATCTACTTAATGCCAAGTGTAAGGCTGTATTCCCGAAGTCATCCTGGGCATTCACATCAGATTCTAAAACAAAATATATAACATATTGTATTAGATATGGTTTGTCAGTATATTAATCACACAATCCTTAGCCTGTTATATATCCTGTGAATTCACTCATGGAATATTTTTGCATATGTTACTTAGTCTAGACTAATATGTACATGTATAAAATGTGGATCATTTTTGATAGCACCTGTCCATAGTCCATTGTGACAGCATTACACTATATCAGTTTTTTGCACTATGAGAAAAAATATTAAGTCTCATGAAAATATAAATTTCTAAGATTTTTTTTTATAAAATCTCATGAAATGAAAACTGCTGTTTAAATTGTCTTCATACATAAGATATGTTTACTAATTGGCGTGACAATAAAGAATATTGAATCAATGTGACCATAAATAAAGTTGACTATGTGTGACCGTAAATATGAGTATCACCTGCAGCTATGAGCAGCTCGATCACCTGTTTGTGACCTCCGTTCACAGCATAATGCAGTGGTGTTTTCTTCTCCTTGTCACCAATGTCAATGTTCAAGCGGCTCTACATCGAAAACAACCAACAAGGCATGAATAAAATGTCTACCATGTAGCAAGATAAATTCACCAACAATCCCAATTATTATCAATATTGTCATATGATTGAAGATTTCTTGCAACCTTCCTCCTACTGGAATCAGCTTGTCTGTGCACCGAAAAATTCTGTCCAGACAACTCCTCCTAAACGTGTGATCTGATTCCCATGTGTAGATGTGCATGCAACAATTTTTCTCCAAACTATGGTTGCTGTCAAGTACCCTAACAGGCTACAGGCCTAATATCAAGTCCCTGGGCCTCTTGGTTATTGAGATGAAGTCTTTTGAAGATTATAGCCTATTTGACCTTTGTGACCTTGAATGAAAGTCAAGGTCATTCATTTGAACAAACTTGGTAGCCCTTCACCCCAGGGTGCTACAGGCCTAATATCAAGTCCCTGGGCCTTTTGGTTATTGAGAAGAAGTCAGGGAAAGATTTTAGCCTATTTGACCTTTGTGACCTTGAATGAAGACCAATGTCATTCATTTGAATAAATTTTGTAGTCCTTCACCCCAGGATGCTACAGGCCTAATATCAAGTCCGTGGGCCTTTTGGTCATTAAGAAGAAGTTGTTTAAATGAAAAAGTTGACGCCGCCCGGCCTGCCAGACGACGGACGCGCACCACAGCATAAGCTCACTTGCCATGTATATTAGGATATGCCATTTGTCTATATAGGTTTTGTTGCCATGACAATCATGCCAAGGCAAATGGTGGCCTCTGATTGGTTGGAGTTTAGATATTGTCCAATTTCGACCCAATTTGGTACATAGGGGTATTAAGGGAAAACAAATATTACTGTATAGGTTTTGTTGCTAAAATCATGCAAAAAAAAGTATGGCTGCGTTATTAGTCAGTCATCGGTTCACAGTTCTAGTTTCCTAAAGGCCCATTTTTTCAACTAACAATTATTACTCGGAAAGTACATGTATATCTTTAATTTTGGCCAAAAAGTAGTGTGTTTCTTTAGACCCCAAACTTATCCTGAGCTTGTTACAATTAATTCCAAGTCATACTTAGTTTCCCCTATTTTTCCATCCCTTGCTTACTGTATGGTATCCAGGCAAGTTATATATGGATTCCCAACTGAAGCTAAGCTAAAGTTAGTTAGACTGGCTCTATTTAGGATCCATGTTGCCGATGTTCCATGTTGGAGAGTGTGATTTAATTAAGGTTAAATGTGGTGCCCACATAATATATTCAATATAATTGTACTCACATCAGATCTAGATCTTGCAACAAGGCAATTAGTGGCATCCACAAAGTTATTAGCGGCTACGATATGGAGAACTGTAAACCCGTCCATGGTCTGGTCGTTAACAAAGTTTTTATTCAGTGCTAAAATCAGCTTCATTGCCCTGAAATTTGAAACACATTTAGATGCAAGACTGTTTATCAAATAAACAAATTGGTGCTTACCTTGAATGAACTCCATTGTACTAATAAAGTTTGGTCATTTCATTTCAGTCCATTTTTAAATAATCTAGTGATAACTATAAAATATTATCTTGTAATGAATATTTGAGAATCATTTTATTTCATATAGTGCCCAAAAAAGTTGTATGTGCCTTGTAAATGTGTTTTATTCAGATAAGTTTCGAACTTGGCAATAAATTTGTCACAAAGATTTGTAAATTGTTTTCGAGTCAATCTTCTACTTTGTATGGACAAGGAAACACTACAGCTACAAATACTGATATGTATCTACCCAACATTGTTCTTCAGTCCTGCCCACTGCAGTAAATTGAAACCATCTTTGTTCGGGATTTTGAGATCCGCTTTGTGAGATTTAAGAACAGCTTCCATGATCTCGGGTTGTCCATTTTTCTGTTGTACAGCATCATGCATGGTAGTGTCTCCATCACTTGCCTGTGTATAAAGCTCAAAATTATTGTTTGGAATGAGGTCCATTAGTTTGGTATTAAATGTTATTTGGAAAGATGTTTATATATCCTTTACATAAACTGGGCTGGGATAGCTCAGTTGATGTGAGCACCAGCCATGTAATATCGCGTGAAGATCCGAAGTGTGCAATTTAAAGCTCCCTATCCATATATGGTGGTTTGAAAATTTGAAAATTCTGTTTAAATAAAATAGACTAATAATACTAAATCATGTTCTTGTAAAGCAGAATTCACAATCCTGATGCAAATTGATTTTATTATCATATTATAAAAGAAAACAAAATTTTTGGTCTTTGTAATTGTCTACCGTCACTATGTCACTATGATTAATAGAATTCATCATATGTAGGTATGTTGGATAGGGAAAATCTACCTCAGGTTCTGACCCCAAATTCTACACCCGAGCGTAGAATTCCCTATTCCACATACCTAACATACATTTTTTGTATGATGGTCTATATTTCTCACACCTGTTTGATAAATTGCATGGGGAAATTGATCCAACATTGCAAAACCATAGAAACTTTATATTTTTTCTCTGTGACCGACAATAAAACCAATTACATATCTGGCAAGATGAGAAAAAAGCATGGTACATTATGTGAAAAATAAGCTGACTGTCAAAGTGTCAAGATAACAACAAATATATATTTAATTATGTTTGTCAGGGGTGATCGGCTTTCAGAAAACTGCCGACTGATGTTTGACATCACGTCATATTCCTACATGTACGCCTTACTTGCTTGCACAATAAAAACTATCTAGTCTTCCGCAGTAAAAAATAAATCCTTGACAAACAGTAACAATATGACTGAATTTAAAGGTCAATGACCACAATTAATATCGGTGAACCTATGTGGGATAGAGATTTCTCTCACCCTGGACTGGGGTATCCACAGTTTTACCGGGATTTTCTTATCTCACCCTAGGGAAAAGACAAGCGACACATGCTCTTTGAATGTGCATGCTCTTGTTCTCGATAGGGTGACGTCACTATGACCTGACCCGAGCGTTTGAATGCTAAATATCAATATTATTCACAAATCAAATCAAATTAAAATAAATATTAATTATCAGATTTTACTGAGTGTTTGGTGTTCTTTTTGACAAGCTAAACGGAACTATATTTTGTATGAAATCAACATCATAAGGTGTAAAGCGTCTGCTGAAGCCTTATATATATCACAACTGTCATCTGCCGTCCACCTGTTGTTGTTTACATACGTTTGGATTTGTTTCACACTTCGATTGGAAAACAGGGTAAGAGAAAAGAGCAAGCCTCTTGTTTGGGAATTTAACAATCTCCCTCCGAGGGTTGAGATCCCCCTATCTCACCCCAAAAGGGGTGAAAGATTCTATTAATCCTACATGGGTGTTCCACATGGGACAAATGTATCTTAAATATGCAAAGGTGTGAGAAAAATACATTATACGTATGTATATCTATTTTCACCTTTTTGAATGATGACAACTTTCTCTCTGGACCAGACAATGTAACCAATGCTCGGAAGGTATTTCAAATTTTGATGGGACTTTAAAAATTGTACAGCCTGATCACTATCTACATGTATACCCAAAAGTAATTCCCTACCAATACTGAAGTTTAGACGCTACATACCTTTATGTTGACATCACTTCCAAACTGGACTAGAACCTGCACTGCCTCCACACATGCCTTTCCAATAGAGATGTGTAATGGACTATGACCAGCCTTATTCACTATGTTGACCTTTGCCCCCTTATCCAATAACTGTTTCATTGTTTCTGTTTCCTTCCTTTTAAATAAATAGGAAAGCTTTCTAAGCTTTTATGATAGCTCAAATATGAGATGATCACGAGTTGCATTCATCTCATAATAAAATGTGAGATATATTCATGCAATGAATGTTCAACAAGAAGCCAATGTTCTGAAATACAAACTGATAGTTGATGAACACATTTAAACACTGTGACCCTGAATGTAGTTCAAGGTCATTCAATTGAACGCCCTTTTCAGTCTGTTATCAAAGCATGCCACTATCCCAATATCACTTGCTTATTGCTTGGTTACTGAGAAGTAGTTTAAAGATTTCAACCCATTAGACCTCTAGATCTGTGGCCTTTAAGGTACATCAATCATTCTTTTGAACAAACTTGGTAGTACTTCCTCCCAGCATGCTACTGGTCCAATATCATGACTCTGCAGGCCCCTTGGTTGGGAAGAAGTCAATTAAAGATTTTTAACACATTTGACCCATGTCACCATGAAAGTAGGTCAAGGACATTAATTTGAACAAACTTTGTAGCCTTTCAACCCAATATGCTACTGGCCCAATATCATGATCCTAGACCTCTCAGTTATTGAGAAGACGAAAATGTAAATTGTTTACAACACACGATAGACATCGCACGTCACACAAAGCTGGACAAAAGGAAATCATTATACATATGTAGGTCACTTGAGACTTCATCTCGGATGACCTAGGAATTAAAAATAACAAACCTCAACAGTCACAATAGAACATGGTAGCCTGTAGGCAAGGATGATATATTGAATATACAATACACCATGGACAAAATAGAGATCTGAATTGCACCTGTGTGTTGATGTTCAACTGAAAGTAAATACAATGTCACAGAACAGGGCATTTTACAGAGAAATACCTCTGAATGAGTTTAATTCAACGTCATTAGTAAGTGAAAAAAAATACAAAACATGTTAATTAAGTAAAGATGTAAAGGGTGAAAAAAAGGCCAGGGCCAGTAAATTTGGTCTGTTGTCCCAGTAAATATTGGTGACAACTTGTCATACAGGAAATTGCAAAATTTCACATATTTATACCTTTTTAAGAGTAATTCAAGATACTACTAAGTATTAGATTGGACCACTATGGTTCATCATTTGAGCCCAAACATGCATAATGGACCAGTGATGCTGTAATTGATTTTCCCTCAGTGAATTCCATGTCTGTTAACGTTGCCACATACCCAAAGGCAGCATAGTGCAGGGCACTGTCTCCTTCCCCATCCTTAAGGTCAAGGTCAGCCTTGTGTTCCAGGAGAAGTGTCACAATCTGAGAATGTCCTTCATAGCAAGCCAGGTGTAGGGCTGTCTTCCCATCCTGGGTAAAGTTCACCTTCAGGTAAAAATACAACACACCTTAAAAATAGTCTGTTAAACAATGATTTTATCTTTAGATTAATTCTGTTAAACAATGATTTTATCTTTAGATTAATTCTGTCAAACAATGATTTTATCCTTATATCAAACAGGTGACAGAATACTGTTTAAAGAGTAATACCATATTTCCTACTATTTTCAAAATAGAACTGTCGTCCAGAGGGCCAACTCATACCCCCCGCTCCTCCACCGCTCCTCTGGTGAAGATTTTCCAACAAAAACCTGTTTCTAGTGTACGGGTTACCACGGCAACCTAAATTTGTGGGGAAAAACCTGCATGCATATGTAAACATTATGAGTCCCTAACATTCCTGTGTATTTCAAATGAAATAGCTATGTAGGAGTTGTCCGAGTTTTCCACAAGAATATGGATATTGAAACATGGTAACCATGGAAACCAAAAATTCTGTAGAGAAATATCATGCATGCACATTTACACATGGTCCCTATCACTCCTGTGCAGTTCACTGGTTTATGATCATGAGGAGTTGACTGGACAAAATTCCCCCTCACCCAAAAAACGAAGTACATGTATAGTGACCTGGTTACCATGGTAACCAGAAAATTACAACATGACATAGATTACGCACATCTACAATGTACAAGGGTAATTGCCATAAAGTTTCGTTGAAATTCCCTCAGTGATTTAGGAAGAGTAGTCGGTACATCATTTTGTCTACAGACACCAAAAAAATGAAGTATAGTGACCTGGTTACCATGGTAACCACAAAATTACAACATGATATAGATTACTCACATCTAAAATGTATAAGGGTTAATGCCATAAAGTTTTGTTGAAATTCCCTCTGTAGTTTAGGAGGAGTAGCCGGTACATTGTTGTGTCTACAGACGGACAGACGGATGGATGGACGGAAAACCTGATTCCAGTAAACCTCCCCTTACTTCATTGCGGGGGGTATGAAAATATATTTGTTTATTGCTTATAGTGGATGGATAGGTGCAAGCGTAATGGTCATAGCTTGTAACGTGAATTATTGCTTTTGCTGGCAAAGACTATCATAGTAGTATACTGAGAAAAATAAATTGAAAGAACAATTCATCTGGCAACAGAAGAAGTGAAATACATATTTATTATGTACTTCAAAGGGTACCATGTCTTGTCTGATTTCTGACAGTAACCACATTTTTACCACACTATGCTGTGTTATTCCACTCTCAAGCCATTGTATAAATTTGCCTACTTGGGTAAATATATGTTATATACCACTAGTGGTATATGGCCTAGTGGTATATGACCTTCCGGTCTTTTGATTGGTCATGAATTCAAACTTTGACCCAAACTGCAATTGTTATTTAGGTCATCAATAATCAAATGACGTCACATCGCCGGGTCCTGGACGTCACCGGTACACTTTAGTTGCATACGCAAAATTATACTTGGCCACGATTCCCTTTGATTCAAGCCAATATTATTGTGGTAGAGACAGGTCACACGACTCGTGATTGTTGGATATGGAATTTATTTCACACTCGTAAGTTATTTTTCAAAAGTTGCAAAAGACATTCGCTAAAGCTCGTGTCTTTTCTAACTTTTAAAAAACAACTTACTCGTGTGAAATTAATTCCATATCCAACAATCACTCGTTGTGTAACCTCTATATATCTTACCTTGTCTGGTGTCTGACTGAGAACCTGTTGTATATCTTACCTTGTCTGGTGTCTGACTGAGAACCTGTTGTATATATATCTTACCTTGTCGGGTGTCTGACTGAGAACCTGTTGTATATATCTTACCCTGTCTGGTGTCTGACTGAGAACCTGTTGTATATCTTATCCTGTCTGGTGTCTGACTGAGAACCTGTTGTATATATATCTTACCCTGTCTGGTGTCTGACTGAGAACCTGTTGTATATCTTACCTTGTCTGGGGTCTGACTGAGAACCTGTTGTATATATATCTTACCTTGTCGGGTGTCTGACTGAGAACCTGTTGTATATATCTTACCCTGTCTGGTGTCTGACTGAGAACCTGTTGTATATCTTATCCTGTCTGGTGTCTGACTGAGAACCTGTTGTATATATATCTTACCCTGTCTGGTGTCTGACTGAGAACCTGTTGTATATATATCTTACCTTGTCTGGTGTCTGACTGAGAACCTGTTGTATATATATCTTACCTTGTCTGGTGTCTGACTGAGAACCTGTTGTATATATATCTTACCTTGTCGGGTGTCTGACTGAGAACCTGTTGTATATATCTTACCCTGTCTGGTGTCTGACTGAGAACCTGTTGTATATCTTATCCTGTCTGGTGTCTGACTGAGAACCTGTTGTATATATATCTTACCTTGTCTGGTGTCTGACTGAGAACCTGTTGTATATATATCTTACCTTGTCTGGTGTCTGACTGAGAACCTGTTGTATATATATCTTACCTTGTCTGGTGTCTGACTGAGAACCTGTTGTATATATATCTTACCCTGTCTGGTGTCTGACTGAGAACCTGTTGTATATATCTTACCCTGTCTGGTGTCTGACTGAGAACCTGTTGTATATATATCTTACCTTGTCTGGTGTCTGACTGAGAACCTGTTGTATATATATCTTACCCTGTCTGGTGTCTGACTGAGAACCTGTTGTATATCTTAACTTGTCTGGTGTCTGACTGAGAACCTGTTGTATATATATCTTACCTTGTCGGGTGTCTGACTGAGAACCTGTTGTATATATATCTTACCCTGTCTGGTGTCTGACTGAGAACCTGTTGTATATCTTACCTTGTCTGGTGTCTGACTGAGAACCTGTTGTATATATATCTTACCCTGTCTGGTGTCTGGCTGAGAACCTGTTGTATATATATCTTACCCTGTCTGGTGTCTGACTGAGAACCTGTTGTATATCTTACCTTGTCTGGTGTCTGACTGAGAACCTGTTGTATATATCTTACCCTGTCTGGTGTCTGACTGAGAACCTGTTATATATATCTTACCCTGTCTGGTGTCTGACTGAGAACCTGTTGTATATCTTACCTTGTCTGGTGTCTGACTGAGAACCTGTTGTATATATATCTTACCCTGTCTGGTGTCTGACTGAGAACCTGTTGTATATATCTTACCTTGTCTGGTGTCTGACTGAGAACCTGTTGTATATATATCTTACCTTGTCTGGTGTCTGACTGAGAACCTGTTGTATATATATCTTACCCTGTCTGGTGTCTGACTGAGAACCTGTTGTATATATATCTTACCTTGTCTGGTGTCTGACTGAGAACCTGTTGTATATATATCTTACCCTGTCTGGTGTCTGACTGAGAACCTGTTGTATATCTTACCTTGTCGGGTGTCTGACTGAGAACCTGTTGTATATATCTTACCCTGTCTGGTGTCTGACTGAGAACCTGTTGTATATATCTTACCTTGTCTGGTGTCTGACTGAGAACCTGTTGTATATATATCTTACCCTGTCTGGTGTCTGACTGAGAACCTGTTGTATATATATCTTACCCTGTCGGGTGTCTGACTGAGAACCTGTTGTATATCTTACCTTGTCTGGTGTCTGACTGAGAACCTGTTGTATATATATCTTACCTTGTCTGGTGTCTGACTGAGAACCTGTTGTATATCTTACCCTGTCTGGTGTCTGACTGAGAACCTGTTGTATATCTTACCCTGTCTGGTGTCTGACTGAGAACCTGTTGTATATATCTTACCTTGTCTGGTGTCTGACTGAGAACCTGTTGAATATATATCTTACCTTGTCTGGTGTCTGACTGAGAACCTGTTATATATCTTACCTTGTCTGGTGTCTGACTGAGAACCTGTTGTATATCTTACCCTGTCTGGTGTCTGACTGAGAACCTGTTATATATCTTACCTTGTCTGGTGTCTGACTGAGAACCTGTTGTATATTTATCTTACCCTGTCTGGTGTCTGACTGAGAACCTGTTATATATATATCTTACCTTGTCGGGTGTCTGACTGAGAACCTGTTGTATATCTTACCCTGTCTGGTGTCTGACTGAGAACCTGTTGTATATCTTACCTTGTCGGGTGTCTGACTGGGAACCTGTTGTATATTTATCTTACCCTGTCTGGTGTCTGACTGAGAACCTGTTGTATATCTTACCCTGTCTGGTGTCTGACTGAGAACCTGTTGTATATATATCTTACCTTGTCGGGTGTCTGACTGAGAACCTGTTATATATCTTACCCTGTCTGGTGTCTGACTGAGAACCTGTTGTATATCTTACCCTGTCTGGTGTCTGGCTGAGAATCTGTTGTATATATATCTTACCTTGTCGGGTGTCTGACTGAGAACCTGTTATATCTTACCCTGTCTGGTGTCTGACTGAGAACCTGTTGTATATATATCTTACCCTGTCTGGTGTCTGACTGAGAACCTGTTGTATATATATCTTACCCTGTCTGGTGTCTGACTGAGAACCTGTTGTATATCTTACCTTGTCGGGTGTCTGACTGAGAACCTGTTGTATATATCTTACCCTGTCTGGTGTCTGACTGAGAACCTGTTGTATATATCTTACCTTGTCTGGTGTCTGACTGAGAACCTGTTGTATATATATCTTACCCTGTCTGGTGTCTGACTGAGAACCTGTTGTATATATCTTACCCTGTCTGGTGTCTGACTGAGAACCTGTTGTATATATCTTACCCTGTCTGGTGTCTGACTGAGAACCTGTTGTATATATATCTTACCTTGTCGGGTGTCTGACTGAGAACCTGTTGTATATCTTACCTTGTCTGGTGTCTGACTGAGAACCTGTTGTATATATCTTACCTTGTCTGGTGTCTGACTGAGAACCTGTTGTATATCTTACCCTGTCTGGTGTCTGACTGAGAACCTGTTGTATATCTTACCCTGTCTGGTGTCTGACTGAGAACCTGTTGTATATCTTACCTTGTCTGGTGTCTGACTGAGAACCTGTTGAATATATATCTTACCTTGTCTGGTGTCTGACTGAGAACCTGTTATATATCTTACCTTGTCTGGTGTCTGACTGAGAACCTGTTGTATATCTTACCCTGTCTGGTGTCTGACTGAGAACCTGTTATATATCTTACCTTGTCTGGTGTCTGACTGAGAACCTGTTGTATATTTATCTTACCCTGTCTGGTGTCTGACTGAGAACCTGTTATATATATATCTTACCTTGTCGGGTGTCTGACTGAGAACCTGTTGTATATCTTACCCTGTCTGGTGTCTGACTGAGAACCTGTTGTATATCTTACCTTGTCGGGTGTCTGACTGAGAACCTGTTGTATATTTATCTTACCCTGTCTGGTGTCTGACTGAGAACCTGTTGTATATCTTACCCTGTCTGGTGTCTGACTGAGAACCTGTTGTATATATATCTTACCTTGTCGGGTGTCTGACTGAGAACCTGTTATATATCTTACCCTGTCTGGTGTCTGACTGAGAACCTGTTGTATATCTTACCCTGTCTGGTGTCTGGCTGAGAATCTGTTGTATATATATCTTACCTTGTCGGGTGTCTGACTGAGAACCTGTTATATCTTACCCTGTCTGGTGTCTGACTGAGAACCTGTTGTATATATATCTTACCCTGTCTGGTGTCTGACTGAGAACCTGTTGTATATATATCTTACCCTGTCTGGTGTCTGACTGAGAACCTGTTATATATATATCTTACCTTGTCTGGTGTCTGACTGAGAACCTGTTGTATAAATATCTTACCTTGTCGGGTGTCTGACTGAGAACCTGTTGTATATATATCTTACCCTGTCTGGTGTCTGACTGAGAACCTGTTGTATAAATATCTTACCTTGTCTGGTGTCGGACTGAGAACCTGTTGTATATATATCTTACCTTGTCGGGTGTCTGACTGAGAACCTGTTGTATATATCTTACCTTGTCTGGTGTCTGACTGAGAACCTGTTATATATCTTACCTTGTCGGGTGTCTGACTGAGAACCTGTTGTATATATCTTACCTTGTCTGTTGTCTGGCTGAGAACCTGTTGTATATATATCTTACCCTGTCTGGTGTCTGACTGAGAACCTGTTATATATATCTTACCCTGTCTGGTGTCTGACTGAGAACCTGTTGTATATATATCTTACCTTGTCTGGTGTCTGACTGAGAACCTGTTGTATATATACCTTACCCTGTCTGGTGTCTGACTGAGAACCTGTTATATATATCTTACCTTGTCTGGTGTCTGACTGAGAACCTGTTATATATCTTACCCTGTCTGGTGTCTGACTGGGAACCTGTTGTATATATATCTTACCTTGTCTGGTGTCTGACTGAGAACCTGTTGTATATATATCTTACCTTGTCTGGTGTCTGACTGACAACCTGTTATATATATATCTTACCTTTTCTGTTGTCTGGCTGAGAACCTGTTGTATATATCTTACCTTGTCTGGTGTCTGACTGAGAACCTGTTGTATATATATATATCTTACCTTGTCGGGTGTCTGGCTGAGAACCTGTTGTATTGTGTTAATGTCATTCTGAGAGGCTGCCTGTACAATGTTAGCAGAGGCAGCTTGTAGAGGGGGTTGGACTTTCAGCATGTCAACAAAAAGCTGAGCTATTGTCTCAGATACATCTGTAATAGAAATATTAATATACTGGACTCCTGTATTAGGGGATACATACTGTACCCTAACAGATTGATGGCATAAGAATCAACATACTCAGTTTTGATAATGTTATCCAAGTGATCCAAACATTTTATAACAGCACTTCACACTACCATCTCTACAGTTCATTAAAAATATCAGGATTCTCAGTTTAGTGTCTTTATTCCTGAAAGCCATCTGAGTCAAAAGTCAGTTCATACAAGGCTTAAGTAATTCTATGACAGAAAATTTTCCAAAATATGAAAAGTTGCAGGTGGACAAGAGGAGTCTTTTCAAAAATTGATTCAGTTTGTATTAAATTGCAAATTGTCATGTACAGTAGTGATTTATGTAGATAGGATCAACAAGCTGTAGTAAATCAAAAATTCTCACTATTTTATAAGACACTATAATAATGCCTACCCTTACCCATTTTGACCTACCAGAGTTATTTCCCTTTACAACTATAAGTTGGTATAACCACAATCTTTTGACAGCCCATATTTGCTTATTCTTTCTGACCTAATAGATTTACTTGCCTAGGACATCTCTATCAGTTTGGTACTGCTTCCCCTTGATGACCCATCAGAGTTACTTCCCCTTACACCTCTCTATCAGTTGGTATTTGCCTGCCCTTTCTGACCTACCAGAGTTACTTCCCTTGGACCCTGCCCTTTCTGACCTACTAGAGTGAGGGGCCAACGTGGCCGAGTGGTTAAGTTGTCCCGACACTTTATCACTAGTCCTCCACCTCTGGGTTCGAAACCTTCGTAGGGCAGTTGCCAGGTACTGACTGTAAGGCCGGTGGTTTTTTTCTGGGTACGCCGGCTTTCCTCCACCTCTAAAACCTGGCACGTCCTTAAATGACCCTGGCTGTTAATAGGGTGTTAAACAAAACAAACAAAACAAACCAAACCTACCAGAGTTACTTCCCTTGGACCCTGCCCTTTCTTAACTACCAGAGTTACTTCCCTTGGACCCTGGCCTTTATGACCTACCAGAGCTACTTCCCTTTGACCTCTCTATCAGTTGACCCTCCAGAGTTATATGCCCTTACACCTCTCAGAATCAGTTGGTATTTGCCTGACCTTTTTGACCCATCAGAGTTAATTTCTTCCCTTGGACTTTTCTGTAAGTTTGGTATAACAACAATCTTGACAGCACATATTTGCCTACCCTTTCCACTGATGCTCATTTCCATCTCCTCTGAGCTGTCCTCCTCATCATCATCTACCACCACAGATGTTCCCATCAGAGATGGTGGTGCATTCGAGGCAGCTCCTTCTGGGGTGCATGCCATGATACAAGCAGGGTTGAAGATCCACATACGATCATCTACCTTCACACGAATGTCTCCATCACTGTCTATTCGTGCAATTCGTCCCTGTTTCTTCAGCACCTGAGGCAAGAGATGGTTTCAAATATGTACTTCGGACAAGAAATTGGATGTGATGTATATACAGTGCAACTGCCGAAAACCTAACCTTCTAAAACCGAACACCTCTGAATACCGAACGAATTGTATTTGTACGGAATCAGTCCTTCTTTATCATAGTATTAAAAAACTTCTAAATACCAATCCCTCTGAATTGCAAACACTATATATAGCTATCTTTCCAACTTTCTTGGGATATATGACATGACAAAATCACTTTTTTATGTGGTGAATTAAATGATTTCAAATGTTTATTTTTTGTGTATTGATATCTCTATGTATTCTAGGTAAACTGTAATTAAAAGATGATTCTGACTCAGACCTGATGCTCTACATGTGTTACAGGAGGTGTTATAAAGTTACAGGGGAAAGGCTTGTACAACAAGCATATCAGTGATACTGGTTAGTGCTACAGTATTACATGTTCCTACCAACCCCCACTGTAACTAGTAACAGTGACCTTGACCTTGACCAAAACCCCTTAAACTCTAACTAGTTAACGATGTAATAGTTCTTTATCATTGAGTGAAGATTGATCAAAATCCTTCAAGGAATGAAATGCAGCACTAGAGTGCTTAGAGTGCTGACAAACTTAGGAATTATGTAAATTTACATTAGTTACATACATGACTGAGGGAGAGGAAACCTGAAGTCCCCCCCCCCCCCCCCCCCCCCCCCCCCCCCCCCACCGGTTTCACTGGTAGGGGACCAATAACAGTGTGTACAGTGCTAACCTGTTTCATGTCATCGTTCCAGCCACCGTGACCAGCCTGTAACAATTTCACCTGTTCCATGTCTCCCAGTATCTCCACCAAGTCATCTTTGCTAAATGTATGAACCTGTTAGAAGTTAAATCAACGATCGCTTAACAATATTGTTTACTAAATCTACAAGTACAATTGAACCTGTGATCTCAAAGTCATTGAGATCATCAAAACGCTTTAGGATATCCATTGCATACAAGGTCATCAAGTAAATTTGATACAGAATTTTTACTCTCAGAACTGAAATAGTCATTCCAGTTAAACATGGACTTTGAATTATCAGAGTTTGAGATAACACAGTTTGACTGGAGCATCTCAAAGCACTTAGCTCTATGTGGTTTTTATCACAAGAATTATCATAAAAAAAAGCCACAAGGAACGTGCCTAACTACTCATGAAAGATGTCACATACGAATCACAAGATTTCAATACATTTTCTACTCTGTGACAGACCAATCACACATTTCAATACATAGACCCTTATGTGACAGGCCAATCACAGATTTCAATACATTTACCTCTCTGTGACAGACCATTCACTGATGTCAATACATTTACCTCTCTGTGACAGACCAATCACAAATGTCAATACATTTTCCTCTCTGTGACAGACCAATCACTTATGTCAATACATTTACCTCTCTGTGACAGACCAATCATAAATGTCAATACATTTACCTCTCTGTGACAGACCAATCACACACTTCAATACATTTACCTCTCTGTGACAGACCAATCACACACTTCAATACATTTACCTCTCTGTGACACAAAGATGTAAATTTAGCACTTCTCTATAACAGATCAATCAAATCAGTCACGTTGCTAAATCTCCTCTCTTTGACTGACTAATGCAGTCGCATAATATGTCAATTACACCACTCTTCTGTGACAAACCAACCACAGATGCCATTTGTCACCTCCCTCTATATATGACAGACCAATCACAGTAAACGTTGTCAATACACAATACATGTACATGAATTAATCTGGTGGATGGTCAGCTAACTTACTCGAGTGAGAGCTTTGCGGTTGAGGTCCCATATCTGGCCGTCTAGGTACTGGACTTTGCCAACATCTCCTCTATGTAACAGCTTGATCAGAGTTCCTTCCTCCTTGATACACTGTAATGTCAGATCATTTAATACACTGTAAGTCACTATTGTATACCGTGTACAATTATCTGACATTATATATAGGTATAATACCTTATATATATTCCAACACTGTAAAGTCAGATAATTTAATATACTAGTGTACTGTACGCAAGTCATAACTGAATACCTTATATATTCCAACAATGTAATGTCAGACTTTTTGATATACTTTTATAAGCTACTGTTTACATTATGTTATACTAACTCCTATGATTGTAGTTACTATTAATAAAAAATCCCAGAAACTTGGCGCCCACCATTGAATGATCATCAATGGTTCTACTACACAGTGTATGTCACTCAGACTGATCTTCTCTCTACTTTTCTCCTTTTTCTCTTAATAATCTAAAGACAGGAACAAGTTGAGCCAAAATTTGAAGAAAAAAAAATTCCATCATTTTTTTTCAAGAATAAAGCAATCACAATCTTCAATTCTAAAAATCCAAGGTGGCTGCCTGTTGGATATTTTGTTTTTCTGATAAAAAAATTGAAACTAAAATTGGCCCAAATAAGGACCAAGGGGAACATACTTTTGACATTTGAGAAATATGCCTCCAGTACTTTTCAAAGAATGGAGATGACAAAGTTAAAATCTAAGATGACCAACTGTTGTTCATTTTCTTTCCCAGATGAAAAATCTAACTTAAATTGGTACAACTAAATAGGCACTTAGAGGAACCTGTACATTAAGTCCAAGGAATATATTCACCACTTTTGAAGAAATAGCGATGACAAACTTAAATTTTCAAAATCCAAGATGGCTGGCTGTCGGCTATTTTATTTTCATGATCAAAAATCTAAATTAAATTGGCACATCTAGGTTCCAACGGGAACCTACACATGTAGTTTGAGGAATATCACAGAACTTTTCAAGAAATAACAATAACAAGGATTGTTTACGCTGGCCATGGACAATCTTATCAATATAAGGCTGCCTACCAAGTTCCATCAAAATTCATTCATTTTTACTAAACGTTCATATATAAGAAAAGTTAATGCATGACATGTAGAAGATGCAGGACATCAGACAAAAGGCAAAGGTCACCTAAAATACAGTTTATTATATAATCCACGTACTGGAACAATTCACCCCAACCTTTGTGCATACAAATGTAGTTCTATCAATTGATGCCACCTCGCTTTCTATATACATATTGTCATTTTACCTAATGAGAGCTTGCTATATCAAGAAGATGTTTTCTGGGTCAACCATTGACACTGCACTGTCCAGAACAAGAGATCCCAGAGGGATCTTGGCGCCCACCATTGAATGATCTTCATAGGTTCCATGTTAGATTGATCTTTTCTCTACTTTTCCCTTCATTTTACTAATCTGTGCAAATTGAGACATCCCTCCAGTACTTTTCAAACAAGGGAATCCTAGCTAATTAAGAAATTTGAGATTTAACGATAATGGCTGTTTGTTTGCCAGGTTGTTTTCAGGACAGACTGGTCCAAAAATGCAATACAAGGGACCAAGGGGAACCTACTTATGAAATTTGAGAAAGATCCATTCAGTACTTTGAGAAATAGAGATAACAAACTTCAATTGTCAAAATCCAAGATGGCTGCCTGTCGGCCATGTTGTTTTCTGATTGGTCTCAAATCACAATATGCATAACTAGGCACCAAGGGGAACCTACTTATGAAATTTGAGAAAGATCCATTCAGTGCTTTCTCAGAAATAGCGATAACAAACTTCAATTGTCAAAATCCAAGATGGCTGCCTGTCGGCCATGTTGTTTTCAGATTGGTCTCAAAACGCAATATGCATAACTAGGGACCAAGGGGAACCTACTTATGAAATTTGAGAAAGATCCATTCAGCACTTGAGAAATAGAGATAACAAACTTCAATTGTCAAAATCCAAGATGGCTGCCTGTCGGCCATGTTGTTTTCTGATTGGTCTCAAATCACAATATGCATAACTAGGCACCAAGGGGAACCTACTTATGAAATTTGAGAAAGATCCCTTCAGTGCTTTCTCAGAAATAGCGATAACAAACTTCAATTGTCAAAATCCAAGATGGCTCTCTGTCGGCCATGTTGTTTTCAGATTGGTCTCAAAACGCAATATGCATAACTAGGGACCAAGGGAAACCTACATATGAAATTTCAGAAAGATCCATTCAGTACTTTCTCAGAAATAGTGATAACAAACTTCAATTGTCAAAATCCAAGATGGCTGCCTGTCGGCCATGTTGTTTTCTGATTGGTCTCAAATCACAATATGCATACCTTGGCACCAAGGGGAACCTACTTATGAAATTTGGGAAAGATCCCTTCAGTGCTTTCTCAGAAATAGAATAACAAACTTCAATTGTCAAAATCCAAGATGGCTGCCTGTCGGCCATGTTGTTTTCAGATTGGTCTCAAAACGCAATATGCATAACTAGGGACCAAGGGGAACCTACATATGAAATTTCAGAAAGATCCATTCAGTGCTTTCTCAGAAATAGCGATAACAAACTTCAATTGTAAAAATCCAAGATGGCTGCCTGTCGGCCATGTTGTTATCCGTTTGGTCTCAAAACGCAATATGCATAACTAGGCACCAAGGGGAACCTTCATATGAAATTTGAGAAAGATCCCTTCAGTACTTTCTCAGAAATAGCGATAACAAACTTCAATTGTAACAAGAGATCCCAGAGGGATCTTGGCGCCCACCATTGAATGATCTTCATAGGTTCCATGTCAGATTGATCTTTTCTCTACTTTTCCCTTCATTTTACTTATCTGTGCAAATTGAGACATCCCTCCAGTACTTTTCAAATAAGGGAATCCTAGCTATATAAGAAATTTGAGATTTAACGATAATGGCTGTTTGTTTGCCAGGTTGTTTTCAGGACAGACTGGTCCAAAAATGCAATACAAGGGACCAAGGGGAACCTACTTATGAAATTTGAGAAAGATCCATTCAGTACTTTGAGAAATAGAGATAACAAACTTCAATTGTCAAAATCCAAGATGGCTGCCTGTCAGCCATGTTGTTTTCGGATTGGTCTCAAAAAGCAATATGCATAACTAGGCACCAAGGGAAACCTACATATGAAATTTGAGAAAGATCCATTCAGTACTTTCTCAGAAATAGTGATAACAAACTTCCATTGTCAAAATCCAAGATGGCTGCCTGTCGGCCATGTTGTTTTCTGATTGGTCTCAAAACGCAATATGCATAACTAGGCACCAAGGGAAACCTACGTATGAAATTTCAGAAAGATCCATTCAGTACATTCTCAGAAATAGCGATAACAAACTTCAATTGTCAAAATCCAAGATGGCTGCCTGTCAGCCATGTTGTTTTCGGATTGGTCTCAAAAAGCAATATGCATAACTAGGCACCAAGGGAAACCTACATATGAAATTTGAGAAAGATCCATTCAGTACTTTCTCAGAAATAGTGATAACAAACTTCAATTGTCAAAATCCAAGATGGCTGCCTGTCGGCCATGTTGTTTTCCGATTGGTCTCAAATCGCAATATGCATAACTAGGCACCAAGGGGAACCTACATATGAAATTTGAGAAAGATCCCTTCAGTACTTTCTCAGAAATAGCGATAACAAACTTCAATTGTCAAAATCCAAGATGGCTGCCTGTCGGCCATGTTGTTTTCTGATTGGTCTCAAAACGCAATATGCATAACTAGGCACCAAGGGGAACCTACATATGAAATTTGAGAAAGATCCCTTCAGTACTTTCTCAGAAATAGCGATAACAAACTTCAATTGTCAAAATCCAAGATGGCTGCCTGTCAGCCATGTTGTTTTCGGATTGGTCTCAAAAAGCAATATGCATAACTAGGCACCAAGGGAAACCTACATATGAAATTTGAGAAAGATCCCTTCAGTACTTTCTCAGAAATAGCGATAACAAACTTCAATCGTCAAAATCCAAGATGGCTGCCTGTCGGCCATGTTGTTTTCTGATTGGTCTCAAATCGCAACATGCATAACTAAGCACCAAGGGGAACCTACATATGAAATTTGAGAAAGATCCCTTCAGTACTTTCTCAGAAATAGCGATAACAAACTTCAATTGTCAAAATCCAAGATGGCTGCCTGTCGGCCATGTTGTTTTCGGATTGGTCTCAAAATGCAATATGCATAACTAGGCACCAAGGGGAACCTTCATATGAAATTTGAGAAAGATCCCTTCAGTACTTTCTCAGAAATAGCGATAACAAGAATTGTTTACGGACGGAGGGACGGAGGGACGGACGGACGGACGGACGGACGGAGGGACGGACGGACGGACGGACGACGGACCATGGACGCAGGGCGATTTGAACAGCCCACCATCTGATGATGGTGGGCTAAAAATTCAAGATGGCTGCCTGTCGGCCATGTTGTTATCCGATTGGTCTCAAAACGCAATATGCATAACTAGGCACCAAGGGGGACCATCATATGAAATTTGAGAAAGATCCCTTCAGTACTTTCTCAGAAATAGCGATAACAAACTTCAATTGTAACAAGAGATCCCAGAGGGATCTTGGCGCCCACCATTGAATGATCTTTATAGGTTCTATGTCAGATTGATCTTCTCTCTATTTTTCCCTTCCTTTTACTAATCTGTGCAAATTGAGACATCCCTCCAGTACTTTTCAAACAAGGGAATCCTAGCTATATAAGAAATTTGAGATTTAACGATAATGGCTGTTTGTTTGCCAGGTTGTTTTCAGGACAGACTGGTCCAAAAATGCAATACAAGGGACCAAGGGGAACCTACACATGAAATTTGAGAAAGATCCCTTCAGTACTTTGAGAAATAGAGATAACAAACTTAAATTGTCAAAATCCAAGATGGCGGTCTGTCGGCCATATTGTTTTCCAATTGATCTCAAAATGCAATAAGCATAATGAGGCACCAAGGGGAACCTCCATATGAAATTTGAGAAAGATCCCTTCAGTACTTTCTCAGAAATAGCGATAACAAACTTCAGTTGTCAAAATCCAAGATGGCTGCCTGTCGGCCATGTTGTTTTCAGATTGGTCTCAAAACGCAATATGCATAACTAGGCACCAAGGGAAACTTACATATGAAATTTGAGAAAGATCCCTTACATACTTTCTCAGAAATAGTGATAACAAAGTTCAATTGTCAAATCCAAGATGGCTGCCTGTCGGCCATGTTGTTTTCCGATTGATCTCAAAACGCAATATGCATAAAGAGGCACCAAGGGAAACCTACATATGAAATTTGAGAAAGATCCCTTCAGTACTTTCTGAGAAATAGCGATAACAAACTTCAATTGTCAAAATCCAAGATGGCTGCCTGTCGCCAATGTTGTTATCCGATTGGTCTCAAAACGCAATATGCATAACTAGGCACCAAGGGGAACCTTCATATGAAATTTGAGAAAGATCCCTTCAGTACTTTCTCGGACATAGCGATAACAAACTTCAATTGTCAAAATCCAAGATGGCTGCCTGTCGGCCATGTTATTTTCAGATTGGTCTCAAAATGCAATATGCATAACCAATCACCGAGGGGAACCTACATATGAAATTTGAGAAAGATCCCTTCTGTACTTTCTGAGAAATAGCGATAACAAACTTCAATTGTCAAAATCCAAGATGGCTGCCTGTTGGCCATTTTTTTTTCTGATTGGTCTCTAAACGCAATATGCATAACTAGGCACCAAGGGGCCCCTTCATATGAAATTTGAGAAAGATTCCTTCAGTACTTTCTCAGAAATAGCGATAACAAACTTAAATTGTCAAAATCCAAGATGGCTGCCTGTCGGCCATGTTATTTTCAGATTGGTCTCAAAATGCAATATGCATAACTAGGCACCAAGGGGAACCTTCATATGAAATTTCAGAAAGATCCCTTCAGTACTTTCTCAGAAATAGCGATAACAAACTTCAATTGTCAAAATCCAAGATGGCTGCCTGTCGGCGATGTTGTTTTCCGATTGGTCTCAAAACGCAATATGCATAACTAGGCACCAAGGGGAACCTTCATATGAAATTTGAGAAAGATCCCTTCAGTACTTTCTGAGAAATAGCGATAACAAACTTCAATTGTCAAAATCCAAGATGGCTGCCTGTCGGCCATGTTGTTTTCCGATTGGTCTCAAAACGCAATATGCATAACTAGGCACCAAGGGGAACCTTCATATGAAATTTGAGAAAGATCCCTTCAGTACTTTCTGAGAAATAGCGATAACAAGAATTGTTTACGGACGGAGGGACGGACGGAGGGACGGACGGAGGGACGGACGGACGGACGACGGACCACGGACGCAGGGCGATTTGAATAGCCCACCATCTGATGATGGTGGGCTAAAAATTCAAGATGGCTGCCTGTCGGCCATGTTGTTTTCCGATTGGTCTCAAAACGCAATATGCATAACTAGGCACCAAGGGGAACCTACATATGAAATTTGAGAAAGATCCCTTCAGTACTTTCTGAGAAATAGCCATAACAAGAATTGTTTACGGACGGAGGGACGGAGGGACGGACGGACGGACGGACGGAGGGACGGACGGACGGATGGACGACGGACCACGGACGCAGGGCGATTTGAATAGCCCACCATCTGATGATGGTGGGCTAAAAATCAGTAAAAGTAGGAGTTGGAGACAAAAATTATTTTTATGTGGTACTTATCCATAAATAGGAATTATTTCAAGGACATTACTGGGTAACCTTCTTTAAAATGTCTACAATATAATTTTACAATATTGTATTTATTATTATAAATAATTTTCAATACTTTCTACTATATGAACACAAAAACTGTTAAGTACATATTATCCAATATCAAGGACCTGCTTTAATTGCCAGAAAGCTAGATATATAATTACTGCTGTACATTAACTGACATACAGTATTACATTATATACATGTTAAATGCTAATATATTTAATCCTGGGTCTCAAAGCTGTACACTGATCTATATTCATATCAACAACAAAAAGTCATATGTTTAAACATTTAATTGGCTATTACTGACCTGTTCCATTTTCTCACTCCACGGTGTATATCTGTCGTCGTTGTCCTGAAGCTGTCGTAGAGACTTCATGTCCATACATACCTGGACTTTGTCAGATGGTTTTAGTGCTACAGTATAGTTACCCTTGTTTACAACATCTGTAAACAGACCACAACACACATAATCAAAATGACTACAAAGGATTCATATAGGTACCAACAAAATAATATAATTACAGGTTTAAATATGATATTCCTGACAAATGTACATTCTGTTTTTGACCCTAAAATCAATGATGAGTTCTTGGTGCCAGTTAAGTTATCAAAAGTGATATTATCGATTAAATGAATTAGATCATTTCTTAAATAAATTGATTCAAACGAAAGAGCTACAGAAGCTGACAATTTATGTCTGCAAGTACCTGTTACACACTTTTATACAATAAAATGTACAATATTCTGACCCAAGGTACAGTAATGTAAACATGGAAAGGGGATGGTATAGTAATGTAAACATAGATAGGGGATGGTATAGTAATGTAAACATAGATAGGGGATGGTATAGTAATGTAAACATAGATAGGGGATGGTATAGTAATGTAAACATAGATATGGGATGGTATAGTAATGTAAACATAGATAGGGGATGGTATAGTAATGTAAACATAGATAGGGGATGGTATAGTAATGTAAACATAGATAGGGGATGGTATAGTAATGTAAACATAGATAGGGGATGGTATAGTAATGTAAACATGGATAGGGGATGGTATAGTAATGTAAACATAGATAGGGGATGGTATAGTAATGTAAACATAGATAGGGGATGGTATAGTAATGTAAACATGGATAGGGACGGTATAGTAATGTAAACATAGATAGGGGATGGTATAGTAATGTAAACATAGATAGGGGATGGTATAGTAATGTAAACATAGATAGGGGATGGTATAGTAATGTAAACATAGATAGGGGATGGTATAGTAATGTAAACATGGATAGGGACGGTATAGTAATGTAAACATAGATACGGGATGGTATAGTAATGTAAACATAGATAGGGGATGGTATAGTAATGTAAACATAGATAGGGGATGGTATAGTAATGTAAACATGGATAGGGGATGGTATAGTAATGTAAACATGGAGGGGATGGTATAGTAATGTAAACATGGATAGGGGATGGTATAGTAATGTAAACATAGATAGGAGATGATATAGTAATGTAAACATGGATAGGGACGGTATAGTAATGTAAACATAGATAGGGGATGGTATAGTAATGTAAACATGGATAGGGGATGGTATAGTAATGTAAACATGGATAGGGGATGGTATAGTAATGTAAACATAGATAGGGGATGGTATAGTAATGTAAACATAGATAGGGGATGGTATAGTAATGTAAACATAGATAGGGGATGGTATAGTAATGTAAACATATATAGGGGATGGTATAGTAATGTAAACATAGATAGGAGATGATATAGTAATGTAAACATGGAGGGGATGGTATAGTAATGTAAACATAGATAGGGGATGGTATAGTAATGTAAACATAGATAGGGGATGGTATAGTAATGTAAACATGGAGGGGATGGTATAGTAATGTAAACATGGATAGGGGATGGTATAGTAATGTAAACATAGATAGGGGATGGTATAGTAATGTAAACATAGATAGGGGATGGTATAGTAATGTAAACATAGATAGGGATGGTATAGTAATGTAAACATAGATAGGGGATGGTATAGTAATGTAAACATAGATAGGGGATGATATAGTAATGTAAACATAGATAGGGGATGGTATAGTAATGTAAACATGGATAGGGGATGGTATAGTAATGTAAACATAGATAGGGGATGGTATAGTAATGTAAACATGGATAGGGGATGGTATAGTAATGTAAACATAGATAGGGGATGGTATAGTAATGTAAACATAGATAGGGCTGGTATAGTAATGTAAACATGGATAGGGGATGGTATAGTGATGTAAACATAGATAGGGGATGGTATAGTAATGTAAACATAGATAGGGGATGGTATAGTAATGTAAACATGGATAGGGGATGGTATAGTAATGTAAACATGGATAGGGATGGTATAGTAATGTAAACATGGAGGGGATGGTATAGTAATGTAAACATGGATAGGGGATGGTATAGTAATGTATACATAGATAGGGGATGTTATAGTAATGTAAACATAGATAGGGGATGGTATAGTAATGTAAACATGGAGGGGATGGTATAGTAATGTAAACATGGATAGGGGATGGTATAGTAATGTATACATAGATAGGGGATGGTATAGTAATGTAAACATGGATAGGGGATGGTATAGTAATGTAAACATGGATATGGGATGGTATAGTAATGTATACATAGATAGGGACGGTATAGTAATGTAAACATGGATAGGGGATGGTATAGTAATGTAAACATAGATAGGGGATGGTATAATAATGTAAACATAGATAGGGGATGGTATAATAATGTAAACATATATAGGGGATGGTATAGTAATGTAAACATAGATAGGGGATGGTATAGTAATGTAAACATAGATAGAGGATGGTATAGTAATGTAAACATAGATAGGGGATGGTATAGTAATGTAAACATGGATAGGGGATGGTATAGTAATGTAAACATAGATAGGGGATGGTATAGTAATGTAAACATAGATAGGGGATGGTATAGTAATGTAAACATAGATAGGGGATGGTATAGTAATGTAAACATAGATAGGGGATGGTATAGTAATGTAAACATAGATAGGGGATGGTATAGTAATGTAAACATAGATAGGGGATGGTATAGTAATGTAAACACAGATAGGGGATGGTATAGTAATGTAAACATAGATAGGGGATGGTATAGTAATGTAAACATAGATAGGGGATGGTATAGTAATGTAAACATAGATAGGGGATGGTATAGTAATGTAAACATAGATATGGGATGGTATAGTAATGTAAACATGGATCGGGGACGGTATAGTAATGTAAACATGGATAGGGGATGGTATAGTAATGTAAACATAGATAGGGGATGGTATAGTAATGTAAACATAGATAGGGGATGGTATAGTAATGTAAACATGGAGGGGATGGTATAGTAATGTAAACATGGATAGGGACGGTATAGTAATGTAAACATGGATAGGGGATGGTATAGTAATGTAAACATGGATATGGGATGGTATAGTAATGTATACATAGATAGGGACGGTATAGTAATGTAAACATGGATAGGGGATGGTATAGTAATGTAAACATAGATAGGGGATGGTATAGTAATGTAAACATAGATAGGGGATGGTATAATAATGTAAACATATATAGGGGATGGTATAGTAATGTAAACATAGATAGGGATGGTATAGTAATATAAACATGGATAGGGGATGGTATAGTAATGTAAACATAGATATGGGATGGTATAGTAATGTAAACATGGATCGGGGACGGTATAGTAATGTAAACATGGATAGGGGATGGTATAGTAATGTAAACATAGATAGGGGATGGTATAGTAATGTAAACATAGATAGGGGATGGTATAGTAATGTAAACATGGAGGGGATGGTATAGTAATGTAAACATGGATAGGGACGGTATAGTAATGTAAACATGGATAGGGGATGGTATAGTAATGTAAACATGGATAGGGGATGGTATAGTAATGTAAACATGGATCGGGGACGGTATAGTAATGTAAACATGGATAGGAGATGGTATAGTAATGTAAACATAGATAGGGGATGGTATAGTAATGTAAACATAGATAGGGGATGGTGTAGTAATGTAAACATAGATAGGGGATGGTATAGTAATGTAAACATAGATAGGGGATGGTATAGTAATGTAAACATGGAGGGGATGGTATAGTAATGTAAACATGGATAGGGGATGGTATAGTAATGTAAACATGGATATGGGATGGTATAGTAATGTATACATAGATAGGGACGGTATAGTAATGTAAACATGGATAGGGGATGGTATAGTAATGTAAACATAGATAGGGGATGGTATAGTAATGTAAACATAGATAGGGGATGGTATAATAATGTAAACATATATAGGGGATGGTATAGTAATGTAAACATAGATAGGGGATGGTATAGTAATGTAAACATGGATAGGGGATGGTATAGTAATGTAAACATAGATAGGGGATGGTATAGTAATATAAACATGGATAGGGGATGGTATAGTAATGTAAACATAGATATGGGATGGTATAGTAATGTAAACATGGATCGGGGACGGTATAGTAATGTAAACATGGATAGGGGATGGTATAGTAATGTAAACATAGATAGGGGATGGTATAGTAATGTAAACATAGATAGGGGATGGTATAGTAATGTAAACATGGAGGGGATGGTATAGTAATGTAAACATGGATAGGGACGGTATAGTAATGTAAACATGGATAGGGGATGGTATAGTAATGTAAACATGGATATGGGATGGTATAGTAATGTATACATAGATAGGGACGGTATAGTAATGTAAACATGGATAGGGGATGGTATAGTAATGTAAACATAGATAGGGGATGGTATAGTAATATAAACATGGATAGGGGATGGTATAGTAATGTAAACATAGATATGGGATGGTATAGTAATGTAAACATGGATCGGGGACGGTATAGTAATGTAAACATGGATAGGGGATGGTATAGTAATGTAAACATAGATAGGGGATGGTATAGTAATGTAAACATAGATAGGGGATGGTATAGTAATGTAAACATGGAGGGGATGGTATAGTAATGTAAACATGGATAGGGACGGTATAGTAATGTAAACATGGATAGGGGATGGTATAGTAATGTAAACATGGATAGGGGATGGTATAGTAATGTAAACATGGATCGGGGACGGTATAGTAATGTAAACATGGATAGGAGATGGTATAGTAATGTAAACATAGATAGGGGATGGTATAGTAATGTAAACATAGATAGGGGATGGTGTAGTAATGTAAACATAGATAGGGGATGGTATAGTAATGTAAACATAGATAGGGGATGGTATAGTAATGTAAACATGGAGGGGATGGTATAGTAATGTAAACATGGATAGGGGATGGTATAGTAATGTAAACATGGATATGGGATGGTATAGTAATGTATACATAGATAGGGGCGGTATAGTAATGTAAACATGGATAGGGGATGGTATAGTAATGTAAACATAGATAGGGGATGGTATAGTAATGTAAACATAGATAGGGGATGGTATAATAATGTAAACATATATAGGGGATGGTATAGTAATGTAAACATAGATAGGGGATGGTATAGTAATATAAACATGGATAGGGGATGGTATAGTAATGTAAACATAGATATGGGATGGTATAGTAATGTAAACATGGATCGGGGACGGTATAGTAATGTAAACATGGATAGGGGATGGTATAGTAATGTAAACATAGATAGGGGATGGTATAGTAATGTAAACATAGATAGGGGATGGTATAGTAATGTAAACATGGAGGGGATGGTATAGTAATGTAAACATGGATAGGGACGGTATAGTAATGTAAACATGGATAGGGGATGGTATAGTAATGTAAACATGGATATGGGATGGTATAGTAATGTATACATAGATAGGGACGGTATAGTAATGTAAACATGGATAGGGGATGGTATAGTAATGTAAACATAGATAGGGGATGGTATAGTAATGTAAACATAGATAGGGGATGGTATAGTAATGTAAACATGGAGGGGATGGTATAGTAATGTAAACATGGATAGGGGATGGTATAGTAATGTAAACATAGATAGGGGATGGTATAGTAATGTAAACATAGATAGGGGATAGTATAGTAATGTAAACATAGATAGGAATGGTATAGTAATGTAAACATAGATAGGGGATGGTATAGTAATGTAAACATAGATAGGGGATGATATAGTAATGTAAACATAGATAGGGGATGGTATAGTAATGTAAACATGGATAGGGGATGGTATAGTAATGTAAACATGGATAGGGATGGTATAGTAATGTAAACATAGATAGGGGATGGTATAGTAATGTAAACATAGATAGGGGATGGTATAGTAATGTAAACATGGAGGGGATGGTATAGTAATGTAAACATGGATAGGGACGGTATAGTAATGTAAACATGGATAGGGGATGGTATAGTAATGTAAACATGGATATGGGATGGTATAGTAATGTATACATAGATAGGGACGGTATAGTAATGTAAACATAGGATAGGGGATGGTATAGTAATATAAACATAGATAGGGGATGGTATAGTAATGTAAACATAGATAGGGGATGGTATAATAATGTAAACATATATAGGGGATGGTATAGTAATGTAAACATAGATAGGGATGGTATAGTAATATAAACATGGATAGGGGATGGTTATAGTAATGTAAACATAGATATGGGATGGTATAGTAATGTAAACATGGATAGGGGACGGTATAGTAATGTAAACATGGATAGGGGATGGTATAGTAATGTAAACATAGATAGGGGATGGTATAGTAATGTAAACATAGATAGGGGATGGTATAGTAATGTAAACATGGAGGGGATGGTATAGTAATGTAAACATGGATAGGGACGGTATAGTAATGTAAACATGGATAGGGATGGTATAGTAATGTAAACATGGATAGGGGATGGTATAGTAATGTAAACATGGATCGGGGACGGTATAGTAATGTAAACATGGATAGGAGATGGTATAGTAATGTAAACATAGATAGGGGATGGTATAGTAATGTAAACATAGATAGGGGATGGTGTAGTAATGTAACATAGATAGGGGGATGGTATAGTAATGTAAACATAGATAGGGGATGGTATAGTAATGTAAACATGGAGGGGATGGTATAGTAATGTAAACATGGATAGGGGATGGTATAGTAATGTAAACATGGATATGGGATGGTATAGTAATGTATACATAGATAGGGACGGTATAGTAATGTAAACATGGATAGGGGATGGTATAGTAATGTAAACATAGATAGGGGATGGTATAGTAATGTAACATAGATAGGGGATGTATAATAATGTAAACATATATGGGGATGGTATAGTAATGTAACATAGATAGGGGAGGGTATAGTATGTAAACATGGATAGGGGATGTATAGTAATGTAAACATAGATAGGGGATGGTATAGTAATAATAAACATGGATAGGGGATGGTTATAGTAATGTAAACATAGATATGGGATGGTATAGTAATGTAAACATGGATCGGGGACGGTATGTAATGTAAACATGGATAGGGGATGGTATAGTAATGTAAACATAGATAGGGGATGGTATAGTAATGTAAACATAGATAGGGGATGGATATAGTAATGTAAACATGGAGGGGATGGTATAGTAATGTAAACATGGATAGGGACGGTATAGTAATGTAAACATGGATAGGGGATGGTATAGTAATGTAAACAGGGATATGGGATGGTATAGTAATGTATACATAGATAGGGACGGTATAGTAATGTAAACATGGATAGGGGATGGTATAGTAATGTAAACATAGATAGGGGATGGTATAGTAATGTAAACATGGATAGGGGATGGTATAGTAATGTAAACATAGATATGGGATGGTATAGTAATGTAAACATGGATAGGGGACGGTATAGTAATGTAAACATGGATAGGGGATGGTATAGTAATGTAAACATAGATAGGGGATGGTATAGTAATGTAAACATAGATAGGGGATGGTATAGTAATGTAAACATGGATAGGGGATGGTATAGTAATGTAAACATGGATAGGGACTGAGTATAGTAATGTAAACATGGATAGGGGATGGTATAGTAATGTAAACATAGATAGGGGATGGTATAGTAATGTAAACATGGATAGGGGATGGTATAGTAATGTAAACATGGATAGGGATGGTATAGTAATGTAAACATAGATAGGGGATGGTATAGTAATGTAAACATAGATAGGGGATGGTATAGTAATGTAAACATAGATAGGGGATGGTATAGTAATGTAAACATAGATAGGGGATGGTCTATATGTAAACATGGATAGGGTGATGTATAGTAATGTAAACATAGATAGGGGATGGTATAGTAATGTAAACATGGATAGGGGATGGTATAGTAATGTAACATAGATGGGGATGGTATAGTAATGTAAACATGGATAGGGGACGGTATAGTAATGTAAACATAGATAGTGGTGATGGTATAGTAATGTAAACATAGATAGGGGATGGTATAGTAATGTAAACAAGATAGGGGGATGGTATAGTAAGGTAAACATAGATAGGGGATGGTATAGTAATGTAAACATGGATAGGGGATCGGTATAGTAATGTAAACATGGATAGGGGATGGTATAGGTAATGTAAACATGGATAGGGGATGGTATAGTAATGTAAACATCGATAGGGGAGGTATAGTATGTAAACATCGATAGGGGATGGTATAGTAATGTAAACATAGATAGGGGATGGTATAGTAATGTAAACATAGGAGGGGATGGTATAAGTAATGTAAACATGTGATATGGGGATGGTATAGTAATGTAAACATGGATAGGAGATGGTATAGTAATGTAAACATGGATAGGGGATGGTATAGTAATGTAAACATAGATAGGGGATGGTATAGTAATGTAAACATAGATAGGGGACGGTATAGTAATGTAAACATGGATAGGGGATGGTATAGTAATGTAAACATAGATAGGGGATGGTATAGTAATGTAAACATAGATAGGGGATGGTATAGTAATGTAAACATGGATAGGGCATGCTATGGTAATGTAAACATGGATAGGGGATGGTATAGTAATGTAAACATAGATAGGGGATGGATATTGTAATGTAAACATGGATAGGGGATGGTATAGTAATGTAAACATAGATAGGGGATGGTATAGTAATGTAAACATAGATAGGGGATGATATAGTAATGTAAACATAGATAGGGGATGGTATAGTAATGTAAACATTGATAGGGGATGGTATAGTAATGTAAACATAGATAGGGGATGGTATAGTAATGTAAACATAGATAGGGGATGGTATAGTAATGTAAACATAGATAGGGGATGGTATAGTAATGTAAACATAGATAGGGGATGGTATAGTAATGTAAACATGGAGGGGATGGTATAGTAATGTAAACATGGATAGGGGATGGTATAGTAATGTAAACATGGAGGGGATGGTACAGTAATGTAAACATCGATAGGGGATGGTATAGTAATGTAAACATAGATAGGGGATGGTATAGTAATGTAAACATAGATAGGGGATGGTATAGTAATGTAAACATAGATAGGGGATGGTATAGTAATGTAAACATAGATAGGGATGGTATAGTAATGTAAACATAGATAGGGGATGGTATAGTAATGTAAACATAGATAGGGGATGGTATAGTAATGTAAACATAGATAGGGGATGGTATAGTAATGTAAACATAGATAGGGGATGGTATAGTAATGTAAACATGGAGGGGATGGTATAGTAATGTAAACATGGATAGGGGATGGTATAGTAATGTATACATGGATAGGGACGGTATAGTAATGTAAACATAGATACGGGATGGTATAGTAATGTAAACATGGATAGGGGATGGTATAGTAATGTAAACATAGATAGGAGATGATATAGTAATGTAAACATAGATAGGGGATGGTATAGTAATGTAAACATAGATAGGGGATGGTATAGTAATGTAAACATAGATAGGGGATGGTATAGTAATGTAAACATAGATACGGGGATGGTATAGTAATGTAAACATGGATAGGGATGGTATAGTAATGTAAACATAGATAGGAGATGATATAGTAATGTAAACATAGATAGGGGATGGTATAGTAATGTAAACATAGATAGGGGATGGTATAGTAATGTAAACATAGATAGGGGATGGTATAGTAATGTAAACATAGATAGGGGATGGTGTAGTAATGTAAACATAGATAGGGGATGGTATAGTAATGTAAACATAGATAGGGGATGGTATAGTAATGTAAACATGGATAGGGGATGGTATAGTAATGTAAACATAGATAGGGGATGGTATAGTAATGTAAACATGGATAGGGGATGGTATAGTAATGTAAACATGGATAGGGGATGGTATAGTAATGTAAACATGGATAGGGGATGGTATAGTAATGTAAACATAGATAGGGGATGGTATAGTAATGTAAACATGGATAGGGGATGGTATAGTAATGTAAACATAGATAGGAGATGATATAGTAATGTAAACATAGATAGGGGATGGTATAATAATGTAAACATGGATAGGGGATGGTATAGTAATGTAAACATGGATAGGGGATGGTATAGTAATGTAAACATGGATAGGGGATGGTATAGTAATGTAAACATAGATAGGGGATGGTATAGTAATGTAAACATGGATAGGGGATGGTATAGTAATGTAAACATAGATAGGAGATGATATAGTAATGTAAACATAGATAGGGGATGGTATAATAATGTAAACATGGATAGGGGATGGTATAGTAATGTAAACATAGATAGGGGATGGTATAGTAATGTAAACATGGATAGGGATGGTATAGTAATGTAAACATGGAGGGGATGGTATAGTAATGTAAACATGGATAGGGGATGGTATAGTAATGTAAACATAGATAGGGGATGGTATAGTAATGTAAACATAGATAGGGGATGGTATAGTAATGTAAACATAGATAGGGGATGGTATAGTAATGTAAACATGGATAGGGGATGGTATAGTAATGTATACATAGATAGGGGATGTTATAGTAATGTAAACATAGATAGGGGATGGTATAGTAATGTAAACATGGAGGGGATGGTATAGTAATGTAAACATAGATAGGGGATGGTATAGTAATGTAAACATGGATTTTGATGGTATAGTAATGTAAACATAGATAGGGATGTTATAGTAATGTAAACATGGATAGGGACGGTATAGTAATGTCAACATAGATAGGGGATGGTATAGTAATGTAAACATAGATAGGGGAGGGTATAGTAATGTAAACATAGATAGGGGATGGTATAGTAATGTAAACATGGATAGGGACGGTATAGTAATGTAAACATGGATTTTGATGGTATATAGTGAAGTATACAATGACAGGCGACCATCAGGATGGCAATAGAAGTACTAAAAATATAATAGGGTATCAAACTGACACATTGTATTATACTTACCAACCAAAGGTAGATGTTCTGGGTAATATTTGCCACCTGATTTGGCCTGTTTACTGCCCGTGAAGATGATATCCACGCAGCCCTCTCCACCTAGACGATGCAGATGTTCCTCTTTGGTAGACTTCCATAACACTGATGCACCCCCTCGCTGTGACTGTTTATTCCATTCCTTCAGATTTGTCACTTTCCCCATCTCCCCTTCGCCCCCTGGCCAAATCAATGTTACATGCAGTGGTCTCTTATGATTTATTTAAAGTAAAATATTCAAATCTAGTGAGTGTACTACTGTAACAGAGCACATTATAAATTAATATTTAATCAACCTGCGTCCCCTGGCTTACTAGCCTTAATACGCTCAACCAATGAAGCTTAAGAGAGTATCTCTCTAACTGAGTAGCATATTGCAGCTAGTATTTACCAGGGTTACACACAAGAAATATAAATGATATAATTATTAATAAGCAACATATTATGAAAATAAAAGTAAGAGGTTCATTTTCGTTAAGTTCAACATACAATGTATTGTTTTCAATATGTACATCCATCGAAAAGCTATGGAATTAAAGGTATAATGATGAAGATTTTTTCTTATGAACCGTAGACAGTATAGGTGCAAACATGATTATATATAATCATAGTTATATAAAACACTCATAAAATGTTACCTCACAAGAAAAATATTTCCAATCCAATGCCAGAACTATATGTTTAAGTACGGTTTGTAAGAGTTATCCCCCCTGTGAACGTTAGTCTGTGAGAGCAGGAAATGATAGAACAATGTGATGAAATATACAGGGGAGATAACTCCTCTTTACATGATAAAAAGAAAAAACAACAAGACTCTGTTGCATTATTTTTAAACCACATATGAAAATATAAATTGAGAAGTTCATTTCCGTAAAGTTCAAAATATTATTTTCATTATGAACCATCAATGTTAACGACCTACATTACAAATTGTCCAGTAATGGCTTAAAATATACAAGTCGAATACAGGTTGAGTTGGGTATTAAATAAATAATTAAAAATAGAGCTGAATGATTTAATAGTTAAGAGCTTAGATTACTGATACTTAGGAGACAATCAAAGGAGATCAATAAGTTTAATTCAATGTTAAAGTGATCAGCCAATCATTACAGACCTAGACAATTTTAAATAACAGTGCAATTACATTTTTGTTTTAATCTAATGAGTTATCAGACATTTTAAATCAGTTTATGAATTCTTAATATCATGGATGATATTTTCGAACGAAATCAGTAGATCTGTAGAAAGGTTTAAAAACAAAAATAAACAAATGCAATGCAATCTTCTGATCAAGACAATTTAAGTCCTAGACAAACACCATGATGTGAATTAAGGACACAATTAACCAGGATATTGACCGAAGTAAAGCATGGAAATTTACACGAGGTGGAAATATACATTAAATACGTAAACAGAATTCGGCCGTAAAAGTTCCCACCACATGTATTTTTCTTTGACATATGTGATTTTTATGAAACAAGTGGAAAAGAAAATTACATTGATCAAAAAATAATCCCAACATGTATAGCTTAATTACCTACTGAAATCGTGAAATTAAAAAACCCTGCGGAAATAATCACATTTACAGTTAATTGTATGTAAATCATAGTCTGAAACTAGCTGCAAGTATGTGGAGAGTTTGGGTCACTACAGGTGATAATTATTTTTTGAAATTGTCATATCAAATGACACGATTTCATTTCACGATGATAATAAGCCTATTCTATTTTAAAGTTTCTAAGAGATTTGTGGAAAAGTGAGAGAGATTTCCAGACAAATATGCATGTTTATATTGAATGAACGGACAGTGCTATATTATTTAATACTTAACTCAAACTTTGACAGGTGCATATTAACACAGTGCCACACTATTTATACTTTACTCAAACTTTGTCAGGTGTATATTGATAAGAATTGAATTATTACCATCAACATTCTTCGATTTCCAGTGTGGTCCTCTCATTACCTCTGTACCTATAAACAGACCTCTGGAGTCCACTTGTCGACTTCCCTCTCTCTTGAGTACAGACCACCTATGGGAAGACCAGGTATGGATATATTTATACAGACAAGTGCTCGATAAAGTTTACTTTATTAAAAAAAATACAAATGTTCTGATAATCTTGGAATTCCATATTTATATACTAAATGTGGCTAAACTCCAATATTATATACTCTTAATCAACAAAACAAAGACATCAATTGTAACTTTGGTCAATCAACATGCAACATTCTGGTTGAGGTTTGCAAACCAAAGCTCTGCTAATAATTGAAATAAAATTTTGCTTACTTATCATAAAGAGTTTTAAATATAATAGGACAAAGTCAAACAATTAATTAAAAAATACAATTAGAGGCTTAGATATAGTTCATTATCCACATAAATTGCTATATTTACACCACCACGTGATTAAAACTAATGATGGCATGCGATAATTTATGACATTTTGTACCATAAAATTAATTGTCTAATCAAACTTTACAACAGGATTCCATAAAAAAGTTTACACCATCCTATTGATAACTACAATAAAAAATAACTGCAAAATATTTATGACCGTCATACACCTCTAAAATGATCATATCACTTATTAAATGAAATATGATTAAAGAATATACATGTATCACAAAATGTCTTAAATATTAATGCCATAACTCACGGCGTAGCCTTCTCCACATCAATCCTAACAAAGCCATGCTTGATGTTGTGTTTGTCCGCCATGTAACAAGGAGTACACAGGTTGATGTCTGTACATGAAGAACACTTCCACCGCATACCAGCTATTGGTGTCACTGTACACTCAGAGCAGGAGATGTACTCATGTTTGATACCTAAACAATCAACATCCGAGGTCATTTCAAAGTTAAATCCTACAGTTAATGACTATAAATGATATTTCTGTTTGAATTAATGTTATAGAGACTGACAATAATATTAAAATAGATGCTCTATACATATATCTATGCATATATAACAGGCAAATTGTTAATTCAATTTTAGAGCATACTCTGAAAATGTTTTCTTCTATTTTTTTTCTAATGAAAATTTGCCAGTCAGTCTCTATCTATAATATATATGTTTGAAAATTAAACAATTACAGCTGACTTAAAATGTCATTTATTTATATTTTATGTGAAGTTGAAAAATCCTCATTATAAGCTGTACTCATGCAGAAATAACCGAATCCTTACCAATTTGAGCTGTATCAAAAATTCTGAGGTCATATTTCCCATCCTGTCCAGCACGGTACCGGAGTTCTCGTCCCGAGTCCCATATAACTGTGACTTTTTTGTCGGCCATTGCTGACTTGGGAACATAGATAACAGTACCCAGATACCCCTCTCCACTGTCTTGTCTCTTACTATTCCAGTCGGGGCCCCGCACCACCCGGGTACCGGCCTTCAGCTGTAGGTACATCAAATACACTCTCTAATATTTAATTGAATTCATGTACATGTACTTACTTAAAAACATGTCATCTGATATTTCATTGAAAAAAGAAACAAACAAAAACCATACGATATATTCCAAAATCTAAAACAATCAAGATAATATAAATTTTGTGCATTAATGTATAGACATTTTTACTTGGATACTCTTTTTAATGTGCTGGAATTCATCCTTGATATTGAAGACACCTAAAGAAAGTACAGCACAGATTATAGCAAACAGAAAAGAAAGGAAAACAGGAAAAATAGGGAAAATTCCCAACTATTTCAATGGGGTCAACTGATCTATTTTGGTTTCTCTGATTCTGAAGGAGGCCCACTTTGTTGCCTTCTAAGACACACATGCAGTCCACAAATACAGTGGACTGTCCATGCATGTCAATCTCCCCTGAACAGAAGAGAGAGAAGAATCAATACCCCACTCATCAACAGTTGGGCCTACATGTATACAAGAACATATTAAAATGTAGTCACCTCCTATGACATACAGTGCATGAGAAAAGGGATGTTCTACCCTCGCTCCTACAGTGTACATGGGTTAGATAATGAATAAGGTCAAATTATTAGGTATACATTGTAACTGCTGTTCCTGTGGGACATTTACTTACACTGTATATTAACTTACAGTTGAATTATAAAATCGTCTGTTTTAATATTACTGGGGGTGGCAAGCGCATTTCTCTATAATAATTAAATAGATATGTACAATTTTAGTTAGTGTATTACTAACCATTGTTACATGCCCTATCCATGTATCTTGATGAAGAAGAATGCTTCTGGGAGCCTCTAGTACAATTCAGCTTAGCTAAAGCCAGTCTCACTTTGCTTTATAAAATCATTAGCATTTATGAAGTAGGCATATCTTCAGCAGCTTACATAACATAAGGAGACAGGAGAAAGAGGAGTGGGGCCCATAAATTCATCAGGTATATCCACAAACACCAACCAATACCAACAACTCCATCACCACCTTTAATTCTGACTCAACTGCCTGTCCATCAAGTCCGCAACTCAGGGTTTTTTTCACACTGGTTTGGGAATATGGGAACTTTTTGCCTCAGTCTGGGATAAAAATGGTGAATTGTGATGGAAATTTTCATGGGTAAACAAAAAAAATGATAACTTAAGCCTAAATAGTAAAAATTTTAGTCAAATAAGTGGGTGGGCCCATTATCGCCCTCAAAAAGTCTTTAGAAAAAGCCCTGCAATTACAGCCCTCCACTGTGAACCTCTCTTTTAACAACACCATGTAGGCCTACACGTAAATTTTACCATTAACTATTATCACCGATTTCAATGTTATTAATTGTATATAATAATTCATTATATTCTCTGTATATGCCACAGGATCCCAGGAGTGCATAGAATACAGGGGTATCTTACACAGATTATTATATATCTTTATTGATAGAACGTCAAACTCCTATGACTCGGATCAACTTATACAACCCCTACAGCAACATGCAGCACAGGCGTCTGAAGTTCTGACAGTAAACTGAGATATAATACCATATAAAAAATAAGAATATCTACTATAAAAAAAGAATAGTTATAGATACTCTTATTTTTGATATGGTATTATATCTCAGTTTAATGTCTGAACTTCAGACGCCTGTGCATGCAGCTACATTCTTAGCCCGAGTTTCCTCTGACCATGACACCATGTCTTACACCAGACATGGCACGCCAGACATGGTGTCAGGGGCAGAGGAAACTTGGGCTACTACAGATGTACATGTACATTCTGTGTTCTCGTTGCTTTTAAAATGGAAGAAGAAATGTTACCAGTCAATTCAATTATAATGTTCAAGTGTCACTACTATGTACATGTACTTACCACAAACCTCTCCATTTCCTCTTATGTAAAACCCCAAAGCAGAAAATAATAAAGGTTCAAGTGCCGGTAACCCTAATAATATAACCTACAACTTAACTAGTCTTGTTAACGTTCAGACACCCGTATACATGGCTGTGTTGATCACCCGTGAACAAGAGGAGACAAATTAATTTACTTCCTTATTTGTTTAGGAGGCGAAATATACGTACATGCCCGATCATCACGAAGCTGATGTATTCCTGGAATTTCCAGTCTAAGCCTGCAAATTGAACATTGCCGAATCGGTCCTGGCCATTCTCCACAGTATGTATACGGAAATCAAAAGTACGTGTACTTTTACCTGCACAATCAGGGAGTTCCGAAGGACAGATTGGACTTCCGAAATTTAAAAGCGCGCCTAATTTCAATTTGGGTCACAACACTTACACATCATTGTCATGGTTCGTCTTAACAGAGACGCATATTTAGTGAATTAATAAGCCTATTAGTGTCAATAAGGTAAACTATAGTTAGTTGATAAACTGAATAACGCGAAAAAAACGCAAAATAACGCAAATCAGAACACGTAATAACGTAAATTGAAACACGTAATAACGCAAATCTATGGAACCCAAATTAATATCAATTAATTGAACTTATCTTCAAATATTTGAAGGTAGGTTCAATTAATTGAAGATAGGTCCAATTATTTGTACCTACCTTTAATTATAATTCTTGTTGAAATGTTATACGAAAATAATTCATAACAAATTATGATACTATGACGCAATGAATGATTTTGACGTTGACCAAACAGGCCGTGTTTCAAATGAGCTCATTTCAATATCAGTTCATTTTTGTCTATCACTTTCTAGACAGAAGACACAAACCAATGAAAACGCTCGTTACAACACAAATCCAATCCCGAGTATTTTACCAAATGCCAGCCAACGTTAAATTGTACATGACTGTGACATCATTGAACTATGGCGCGGGAAGGATGTCATAATTAAATATTTTTGCCTAGGCAAAATTATTTCTGCCTAGGCAATATTCGATTTTTGCCTAGGCAATATTCGATTTTTGCCTAGGCAAAAATAATTTTGTTTCGATTATTGCCTAAGCAATAATAATTTTGCCTTGGCAGAAATCGAATTGTCTAGGCAGAAATCGAATTTTGCCTAGGCAAAATTATTTTTGCTTAGGCAGAAATATATTTGCCTAGGCAAACTTCGATTTCTGCCTATGCAAAAATATTTAATTATGACATCCTTCCCGCGCCATATTGAACTTCGCAAGTTATATTCACTGAATGGCCAGTATCGGCCGGGTGACAAAGTGTGGGCCGCATTGGGTTAATGCTAATTCGTTAGCGGAGACTTTAACCTCTCACAAATTTATTGGATCAACAATTAAGCAGTATCACAGGAAAACCAACACATATTTGATATAATCGACAACTAACCAATACACACAAACTAGCTTTAGGGAGAGACAATCTAGAATTATTACTCACAAATCAGTGATATGGGAACACATCCTAGACTTAATTCTCACAAATCAGTGATATGGGAACACATCCTAGACTTAATTCTAACAAATCAACAACAGGGAAACACAACCAACCTAGTCTTAATTCTTACAAATCAGCAAAAGGGGATTACAACCTAGTTTTAATTCTCACAAATCAGCAATGGGGAACACAACCTAGACTTAATATTCGCACAAATCAGCATTAGGGGAGCATACACTGTAAAAACAATAAACAATAGCCTATATGACAACGCAAACTGGGACAACATCAGACAATCCCTAACCCTATTAAATAGTGGTGTGGCGCAGTGGTATAAGCGTTCGGTATTTCTTGCTAGGCTATTAGGTAAAAAAAGATCGCGAGTTCAAGACTTAGTCAGGGCACGAGTCGTAAAGTTGTCTCCCTTCTTCATTTGTGTTACTATATTTTAAACAATGTTATCATTTACACAGTGGGTGTTTTTTAAGAACATGGATGTGGCACAAGGATATAAGCTGCCAGTATCTCTAGCCTAGGCGAGGAGATACCGTGAGGTCGCGGCCCGGTTAGGGCAAGAGTCTTAAAATTGTCTTCCTTCGTCATTTGTGTTTTTAATTATTACCAAAATGTTTCCATGTGTTGAAGATCCGAAGGTTAAAAATTTGAATTTCGTGTTGTAATTGTACTGTGTTAATATACACTCATACTCAAATCTGAACCTGATGAGCTCCGGACTAGAACATACAACCACATAAACTCTTTCTTCATCAAAACAACCAGAAATTACAGCTCTCAGCAAAATGGCCCCTTCGCAAAAGAACCTGAAATGACGACATACCTAACAATTCAACGAAGCCTTCACAACTGAATCGAACACATCAATACCTGACCAAGGACAATCACCCCGCCCACCCATGACAGACATAGACCGTGACATGCAACTAGTAGAAACAAATCATAAACTGCGCATGAAATTTCATGCAAACAAATACACTGAACACAGCAGCGTCAAAAACGTACACAGATCAAACACCCAACGATACCATCAGTCCACAATAACATAACCTCAAATGGGACCAGCACATCAATCACATAACATCAAACGCAAAGAGATGTCTAGCTCTCTAAAGATTAATTCAGAAATAAACACATGTACAAATCTGTCTACAAAACATAATTACAGTACTGCTTTTCAGTTTGGGACCCGTGCCATACAAATAGAGGAGACTGCAACGGGAAGGAGCTAGATACATCAACAACAAATATTACAACACAAGCTCCGACTCAGAAAAGCTACATCAACTGAAATGGCCTACATTGCAGAAAGACGGAGCAAGAACTCAACAACATCTAACCATGAACACAAATATCCTCATCCCTACGGACCACATGACAGGACATGGACACAACCTTAACTAGACATCAACAAATAAAACAAAGACTGTTATCATTACTATCTTGTTGTCTATATGTTATAACACAATGGAACATCCTATACTTCTCAATCACCCAAAACACCACTTTCAAATCATAATTTAAAAATACATAATATTATGTCAGACATATGCCAACACAAGATACATTGTCTACCTATACCTAGTACTACCCACCAAATTGATGGCAATGAAGAAGATCTTTATATCCCTGTTTTACTTTACATGTATATAACAAATCATATGTCTAAAGATTATGACTAATCTATAGGCAGATACTGACTAGAAATATATTACATATAATGCGTATAATACTTTTAACACGATAACAGGTGACACAGCGTATTAACTTACATGTCACCTATTTGACGATGATGTTCGACGGCACACTTACAATGTACACTGTCATATGGTGACTGATCCACATTTGTATCCGAAACAGAGTTCCGACAAGGACTGTTTTACATACACATTTGCAAAACGATGATAACTTTGCGATATTCTCTTTTACTAACCATGTACACATTGAAGACGACCAAGTCGGTGTTTCAGCATCCCTAGGATCGTTGCTACGTGCTTAGTGACGCAGTGTGTGATCCGTATACCTGTTCATTAAAAGCAAATGACAAACAAGGAAACAATTTACATATCAAGAATGGATAACTGTCTAAAAGGAAAATATTTATAAATATTTCAAAAAACATTATCATCAAAAATGCCGGCAAGTGACGAAGGAGGAACTTATAACTACGTATACGGTCTGGTGTTATGCAATGCGATTTCTGTATTAAGTTTTTTGTTTCTGATTACCTGGATAAAATGCAGAAATCTACCAAAGCAGATGAAATATCTCATTGTTAATATGATTACTGTATGCTGTTTGTCTGGACCAGTCGCTGCTATATCAAAACGGTTTCATAAAGACTGTGCATTCCAACACATCTATTGGCTATTTACAATCAGTATCACACAACTTACTATCATTCTGTTATTACTCGACCAGTTGGTATCTATCTATTGTCCATTTTGGTATGCAAGATGTTCCACAGCTCGAATACGTGTTATTACCATTATATCCGTGTTAGGATGGCCGTTTCTACTTTCCACGATAGCTGCAGGTGTTATTGACTGGAAGAAAACGTACAAGAACGATTGCATTGAAGAAATGTTTTACCAGCTCCAGCTGAAATCTTTTTGTTTGGTGGTGTCGTCCACATATACGGCATTATCATTGCTATTCTGTCTTCTAGTGTGGCGGAAGATTAGACAGAACATAGTTGGACCGCTCGGCTACCTGTCCAGCAATAGGAATCGAGCCTTAGTCAATGTCCTCATTATCGCCATCTTCATGTCTCTGTTCGAACTGCTTGTATTAGCGGCCGCTATTATACTGCAAGCTTTGGATGTTTCCTCTGGCATTGGCGCGCTTCATTTCTGTATGATCACCAGAGGTATAGGTGGACATTTTGTTTATGGAATATTTCTTCCGTCACTTTTATTTTATAGATTTAAAGAATGTAGGGTCCAATTTATCATTATATTTTGTCATTGTTTACCTAGATTACGTACACAGGCAAAGCAAGAAAGAACACATATTTATATGGAAGCGGCAGGAATTCCGTTTAATGTTGCTAACGAACGGAACCAAGTCGGTAACGATATGGAGACAACCTATCATTTATAGGTACTGAAGTATAATTAGGTTTCTAGTAAAATGTTTAACGATGATCGTAGAAGAAAGAATGCAGCAATAGATTCCATAATTACGTTTATTATGTTAATAGAAAATACTATTTTGAGTAACTGTATTTTTATTTTGCGATCACTAATAACCCTTTGCCGTCATATGTTCGAATCCCAAAAACATATATCTGGTTATTTTTGCGAAGATGCTATTTTTGCAATTTCCGGAGCCAATGACATGGTCGCGAAAATGTGATCCGTGCATTACAATGACATGGGAGACATATTTTTTTAGAAAGTATCACGTGTTGAATAGTTCTTCAGTCACCTTGGGAACAATATTAGATATCCTGTTAGAGCTATATCGTGAAATTTTAATTCGTAAAAAATAAATTATTTCGATTAGATAGTCGCAAAACTTTTGAACCGTCAAACTAACTGACTTTACGATATCTGCATATACCTACAATACGACTGGGGTTCTATAAAAAGTAAAGCACTTTCAACAAGGTGGCAACCTTATATTCCGAATGCCTTTTAGTCTGAAGGCCCAATAGTCCGATGGTCCGAAAGTCCGAAAGCGCAATGGTCCAAAGGCCTGATAGTCCGAATACACGTAGTCCGAAATAGGTAAATGTTAATACTTGGGATATAGTAATGTTGATAAATATATCTTTATGTCAGCTTTAATCGAAATTGTTACTTAATCAGATTCAATGTTAAATGCTACAAAGGATACAAAGGCTTTTTGACACTTTATCATTTCGGTTTTTAATTTCAATTTCCGTATGTATACATACTTGTATTCTGTCATACTCGTGATACACATGGTATATTTAATGGGAAAAGAGTAACATATGTATATAACCATTATCCACCTGAGAAGTATTATCTGTTTTCGGTCTATTGAACCTTCGGACTAATGGACCTTCGGACCACCATCGGGCCTTCGGACAATTGAGCCTTAGGACTACTGGGCCTGTAGGCTACTAGTAAAGGGCATCATAATATAGGATGGTCACCTTCAACAATTGTTAATTTTTGGTTTTTGTAAGCTAACGTAAATCAATTGCATGCTGTTTCATAAATCTGATTTTACACTTCATTATATACCTGTTTGTTAACACAGCAATTATTAAAGAGAGAACAATTTGAACATTTTCTGTTAGAAAGAAACAACCAATTTTGGTGTTTCAATTTCTTTTACCCTTTTTGTTTGCTTGTTGTTTTTGTTGTTGTTGTTTTCTACTTCAAAATGAAGTTTATTGAATAATTTATTTCTATTACTCTGTAATGCTGTAATCGATATATATATATATCAAATAATCACGATTTTCGTACGAAGTAAATATATAGGGGATAGCTATACCCACGGCCATCAAAGGTGTTAGTGTTAGAATTTATTTGAGGAAGGTTGATTCCCTATTACAGGTACGTCATATTGTCTAAAGTAGTGCATTGTATTGTTGGTGCGGGTGCAGTTTAGACCAATGCGTTGTCAACAGCCTATTGGTGTTTGTTGTTGCCACTTGTGGATGGGTAATTGGAAAACTCTTTTTCTTAAGAAGTATGGAATATGCTCATTGAAGTCCTCAAGTTTACTGCATCGTATTGTTGGTAATGAACAGTGATTCTACTGTGCCCATTAATTGAGAGTAAGAGTATTTATAATTGACCTTCGTAGCAGACGTGTTTACAAGAGTATGAGGGTTGATGTCTGGTTCGTGAGTCTGCTGGGTTGAGGAACAATGGGGGTATGGCCACCATGTGATGTACTATTTTCTAAAAAAAAAAAAAAAAAAAAAAATTCAAGTCATTATTTTGATTGATGCATCATCTCTGTAACTTACTCTTTTTGTTATTCGTTTGCTGCTTTATGTTGTACATGTACTTTTTTCTTATTGTTGCATACGGTTTTCGTTGTTGAGTGGGCCCAATACTGAAGACCATGCAGTGGTCAAGTTTGTATAGTATACCACTGACTGGTACGCATATTACGCTTTGGAGCAACCACATCGTATTACAGGCATGTTAAAATTTTTGAACCAATAGATAATAAATGTAGGTTAAAACAAACGCCATAATGATATTCAAATTATTTTTAGACATGACCCACTTTCTGCATTTTCATTTCTAAAAGTAAAAATTATTTCATTAAAAGCGTTAACGCCTTATACATAAATGAATTATGACTTCCGTAATTAGATAGTGATGCAATAATCATAGCCTCGCCCAACTTTCCCTGTAATCGACATCAATGTGTTAGAACTTGATCATAACACCTAAGGTATTATGAATCGTTTAGAAACGAGTAGTTTCCTTTGCCATCAGTTGTTACACCCAGGGATTATGTATTGTAAGCAATAATCCGAGATTAGTTCGTGAACAATCACGCTGGCGTAATACCTTAAAGCATCGGATTGCTACCACGTGATACAACAAGTAAATGATCGATATAAATACAGTTAGACTGACAGATAAATTTTGACCTCGTTATAGATGCCAATGCATATATTTACATGTTTTGCGAAATATGTAATGTAAAGGACGTTTCCATTCCCCGCTTACCAAACTGAAGCCAATAGGTAGCAACATATGTCTCGTTATACAAGTATTCGGTAGAACAAAACTCTCGCTTTCTATTCTCGAATTATCATTCAGTTTTTTGTGTCATTAATTCATTACGAATATGGACCTGTTATACGGAATTGGAAAAGAGGTTTTAATGTTGTTATAACTTGTGTCCAATCCTCTCAGCTCTGACGTTCAAACTTCATATGTAAAAACCTGTAGCATTGATTAGAGATTTTTTTTTCAAAACCGCAATGCTTCTGTATTCACAAATAGAATGAACGGTTTGTGATTTTTGGGTTATTTGGTAAAAGTAACCTTTCTGTCTTGTTTCTACGGAGGAAAAGTAGGGATGTTATCTTTTTATAAAACCTTGCAGTTGGTGGGAAATAAACAGCATTCAGATGCCATTTAATATCGTAAGAGGTATATACCGGTATATTGCTCGCCGAAGAGAAAAATATCGGAGCAATTTTCCATATTTCTCTTGTAATAAAGCATTCGGACCTCTAAATAATGTTTCCTGTCTTTTTTTTTTTTAGATTATTCGATCATCGAATCACAATACTATTGTGTATTTATACAATAATATTTGCTTGTTTGTTTGTCGTTGTTGTTTTTTTGCTATGGTTTTATTTCATTTTTTTTAAATTTTTAAATGATTTTCTTTTTCTGTTTTTGTTTTATGGGATGGTACCGTGGAGGGAAAGCACTATCGAAAATAGTGTATAAATCGCTGTCAAATCGTTAATATTGGGTTTAGTTTTCTTTTGAGATGCAGAAAATATCTTAAGTTTATCCTAGTAACAATATAAGCTGATATTCAACTTGTTAAAGCATTATATTTTATTTAATATTGATACATGAAAAACGGTACGTAAAAAAAATAACCGGGTTATTTTACCAATTGTGCCGATTTAGTGCCGTTTTAAGCTTAAGCTGTAAAATATGCCCATTTTTGTATATCACGAAAAACGCAATCAAATGCTAACAAGCATTTTACATCCATTTGTGTATAAGTAGTGTTTATTGGAAATATTTATTTTTATGGGTTTGCAAATGTGTCCAATTTAAAATGGTGAAACTCCACCTGTACATTTTCATCAACACTGAAAAAGGACGTCTATGATTCTTAACAATGAAAAATATTTTTGTTGTTCGATCTATAGTTATTTTTGCCAATATAGCGATTACAAAATAAATTGTTTATTTGTTTGTTTGTTTTTGTTTTTTTGTCGACCTGTGGGCTGCACGCCGCAAGTCGATTCGGATTTCAATATCTGTTTTTATTTCCGTACATTTCTTCGTTAAAAAAGCACATGCGAGTAAAAAAGAAAATTAACTTTGACCCAATGAATCGGTGAATGCACCCCACAAGGTTGTTGAGCGGTAAGCTCTTGCTGAAGACATTGTTAATTTTTTTCTTTGATCTTTTAAAAAAGCCCAGAGTCAGCCCAGCAGTCCAACTTATGAAATTTCTGAAACTTAAATATAAATCATTTAAACACATTTTCCAACAGCCTATTATTAATTTTGATGTTGATTCATTCCATTTGCCGTAATATATATAAATATTATATAGAAATAAATAAATAAATAAATAAATAAATATAATTTTTTTTATTAATATCTACATCTGTATTATATACACTTATTGAGCTTACTATGCAGTTAGTAGATACTACAATACAGTATATCTAGTACACAGTGTTACACACGAGGTTTATACTTCACTTCAAGGCTGGACTCATTATCAATTATTCTTCTTTTGTCAGCGTATTTTGGGCAAAAAGGCCCGTTAGAAGTACATGTGTTTACAAGAATCTGTATGAAATATCCAAACAGGATTTATGTTGCGATTAGTTAAAGAATAAAATACCCGGACTATAAACTAAATAGACAATATCATATCCGCTCAAACAACCAAACAAACATCATTTATTTCATTTTCAAAAAGAAAAAAAAAATTGTTGCTTATAAGATATGTTTCCAAAAATAAATGCTATTGGAAATTTTATTTAAAAAATGTATTTGTGATCGGTGATGACGAGGGAGCCCTGTCCGTCTTGAATCTAATAATCAGGTTCATGTCCTGGTCAGGTCGTTGGAATTAGTTTTGCAACAACAAGCATTTTAAACAGATTATATAGAGTGATGGAAAACAAGCTGAAAGCTTATATTGATTTAAAATCGGCTATTGTAATGCATTGTGTAAAGTTGTCCATTGACGACACTGTGTTCAATTTTCAGCTTATCAGATATATCATTACAGATAATTATACACGAAAAAATCTCTCTTTATGTTATTGAATAATCTTAAAATCGTATTACAGTTGTTTTACGACAGTAGAAAAGCGGAACTTTTCGAGTAGGGTATAGGGAATGTCTGAAAACAAAACTCGCAAGACAAAGATCTAAATACAGTCAAAGGTAACTTTTATATTTCATTATGTTACAGTATTTTAAATTTCGATACAAATCCTGCAAATGGTAAACGTTCATACATTATTTGCTTTACGACTCATCTAGATGTTTCAGATGGACAAAATGGATCGACATAATTCAAACACATATACAGATGTGGGATCGCACAACGTTACACGATGTCATGGACTCGAAATCTTGGTAATAAATACACAAATCAACCCCTTTGCTGTAAGGATTGCCCGTTAATCAAAAAGATAATACCCATTTTTGTCAATGTTTCATTTTTCATTTCGTTTGATTTCGTTTCGTTGCGTTTGATTTCGTTTCGTTCCGTTTGATTCCGTTTAGTTTTGCTTTCGTTTCGCACTTTAAAGGTACCCCATGAAATCCGTTTTCATGTGATCGCTCCCAACCGACGACAACATGTGGTCACATGACTAGCTATATGTGTAATTGCACGCAGGCGGTCTATTTTGGGACAATCTAAAGCCAGTCTGGGCTATCAGCAAGCTACCTGCATAGTTTTCTTTTCATTTTACGTGTGTTCCCGCCTACCTATCATCATAATCCCAAGGTTCCCGTCATGAAATCATAGTCGGAATAGTTTTACCTGTGTAAATAAATGGCAAGCCCAAACGTTTCTATTGATGGATATCCACAATTCATTTCAAATAGCCAGAGTTGAGGTTTAGACATCTATACATAATTTATTGATGTCCATAAATGATTGATGGAAAAGTCATTTTATCGACATATTTATGGATATCCATCAATATTGATTTTTTCCACTTTTGCTTGCCATATTAATACTTCTAATAGAAGTTTCAAAAATACGTGACGTTTATTCTTTTATTCATGCAATACAGATATTAGTGAATGCAAATGAAGACCGCTGACACATTAACAGATAATTGTACGTAGTCCCTGGGATATTTATTAATTCAGTCGATGAAATTTCAGTCATCATGATCTCACTTTCTGTCCCTCTTGGATGTCGTCACAGCAGGGGCAGGGGCTCCCCTGTATTTTACCTGTGAGCTAAAATAAGGGGCCGCCGAATCCACGTCTATAATTGGATTAGAAGACAAGAACGACTTAGTGTCATTTACCGATAAATCCACACAACTATGAAGAATATGAAACACCTTACAAAATCAGAAATGAAAGGAACTACACATTCATAGACAAAATAGAATTCAGCCGAGAAAAACTCCCTTATGGTAATAAGAGGGTATAAACTAAGTCTAACTAGGTTATTTATTGAAAGAGTGAGCCCAACTGGTCGGTCCATTCTCAGATCCAAATTTTGATGCCGCGAGTCGTTAAATGGGGAGTCGTCATCACCTCACCATTTTTGTTATAGACACCAACATTCTCTTTAACAATAACTAATTGTCTTTGACACTTATAAACAATGGCCGATTCGAAAATTTAGGTGGAAATTGGGAGAAAAAACAGCGAACATTTCTGATTTGGTATTGGATTCCCAATAACCCAGATATTTTTACCTACTCCACTTGCAGTGCGTTTCTCAAAACATTTAGTTCGAACTCATTATTTATTTATTTATTTATTTATTTCTATTTATTTATCTATTTATTTATTTATTTCTATTTATTTATCTATTTATTTATTTATTTCTATTTATTTATCTATTTATTTATTTATTTACTTATTTCATAAGTTCATATTTAGATATCTATACATAATCTATTGATATCCATAAAAGATTTATGGAAAATTCTATTAATCGACATATTTATGGATATCCATCAATATTGATTTTTCCCACTTTTGCTTGCAATATTAATGCTTCTAATAGAAGTTTTAAAAATACGTGACGTTTATTCTTTTATTCATGCAATACAGATATTAGTGAATGCAAATGAAGACCGCTGACACATTAACAGATAATTGTACGTAGTCCCTGGGATATTTATTAATTCAGTCGATGAAATTTCAATCATCATGATCTCACTTTCTGTCCCTCTGGAATGTCGTCACAGCAGGGGCGGGGGCTCCCCTCTATTTTACCTGTGAGCTCAAATAAGGGGCCGCCGAATCCACGTCTATATTTGGATTAGAAGACAAGAACGACTTAGTGTCATTTACCGATAAATCCACACAACTATGAAGAATATGAGACACCTTACAAAATCAGAAATGAAAGGAACTACACATTCATGGACAAAATAGAATTCAGCCGAGAAAAACTCCCTTATGGTAATAAGAGGGTATAAAATAAGTCTAACTAGGTTATTTATTGAAAGAGTGAGCCCAACTGGTCGGTCCATTCTCAGATCCAAATTTTGATGCCGCGAGTCGTTAAATGGGGAGTCGTAATCACCTCACCATTTTTGTTATAGACACCAACATTCTCTTTAACAATAACTAATTGTCTTTGACACTTATAAACAATGGCTGATTCGAAAATTAAGGTGGAAATTGGGAGAAAAAACAGCGAACATTTCTGATTCGGTATTGGATTCCCAATTACCCAGATATTTTTACCTACTCCACTTGCAGTGTGTTTCTCAAAACATTTAGTTCGAACACATTAATTATTTATTAATTTCTATTTATTTATCTATTTATTTATTTACCTATTTTATCAGTTCATATTTAGATATCTATACATAATCTATTGATATCCATAAAAGATTTATGGAAAATTCTATTAATCGACATATTTATGGATATCCATCAATATTGATTTTTTCCACTTTTGCTTGCCATATGAATGCCCAGAAAATGTTAAAGGAAAACTGTTTAAACACTATGATGGCAAAAAAGAGAGCAAAACGACATCAGCAATTACAAAACATACGTATATATGAGTTTAAGTGTGAACCTGAATATGTTTATATGTCTTTGAGTCTGTCGGTTATATGTGTATGTTTGAGCGAATGTTTGAACGAGTTTACAATCTTGCCTGTAATTGTATGGATCTAAAGTGTAATAGTCTTTCTTTGAGTATATGTATGATTGTGTGTTTATGTAGCTGACTCTTAATTGAGATGTATACAAGTCTGTATGTATGATTGACATATTTAAATTTGCATTGTATATTTTGCCGGCTATTGGGTGGATCTTAAGTATAAATGTTTTATATGTGTTTATGAATGGTGGTGTCTTTGTTTGTTAGGCTATCAGTGAATTATGCTTGTCTTTATATCTGACAGTGGCAGAATTTAAGACGGTCAGTCCCTGCCATAGTGTCTGTATATCGTATGTCAGAGAGTCTTTTTATGCGACTGTATAGGCGTCAAACGGATCGAATGAGCATTTGTGTATGTTTGTATGTACGTATATATGCATGCATGTTTGAAGGTAGGAGCATGTAAGCGAGTACGAAAAGAAATAGTAATGAAAGTAAGCAATGGAGTATGAAACATCTAGTGTATTGTAAAAATTGTAAGAATTGTAGAGAGTCGAGATCATTATAGACTTCGGTTGAGCTGATAGTCATAACCTCTTGGCTCTGAGTGCAAAAAAAAAAAAATGTTAGAGCTATAACACATGTTTCTTGTTTTGGAAAATGATTTACGGTAATTATTAAGTGAAGATTAAATTAATTTAGCGATGAATTAATCTGACAGCCACACAGGCAACAATAAAAGATCATTGTACTTCAGAAAATATTTATATGTTACGTTCCCTTTTTTTTCTCTATTTCTCACAAAACAAAACAAAAATTGTACTGCTAATTCATAGACTTAAAACGGCACATATAATACCGTGTGGTGAGTTTGACTCTGGAAGAAACTAATTGCCAATAATATTCGCGCAAAAGTTTTACAAGTTTTTTTCTGTTTTTTTTAAGTATATATCTATATACCAAATTCTGTGTTAAAAACGGAAGTGGATCATCGGATTGTTTTTCAAATGTAATGTTGGATTAAAACGAGGTGAACATTTAATGTCATTCTTCAGCTGCAGGATCGAATTGATTTGATATGGTTGACGTTTATAAAGTCAATATTCAAAATCCAGGATATAACCGTGTATAGGATAGACAATATTTATGAATTGCCCATAGAACTGTGTTAACATTGTGTGACAACAAAGACTAATTGATCGATTCGTCCAAAATTGGTACTATGATATTGATATTTCCTCACATGGAGAAACTTATTTCATTTTAAAAAATAGATGGGAATTAGAGACTTACGTGATCAAACTCAATCCACAGGAAGGAAAATTTTAATGCAGGTTTATGTAGGTGATTTTGTTGGAGGTACAAACAGTGCGTTCAGTTAGCCAGTTGGTAGCCCAGACGTACGGCTTGTGATTGGTAGCCCAGACGTACGGCTTGTGATTGGTAGCCCAGATGTACGGCTTGTGATTGGTAGCCCAGACGTACGGCTTGTGATTGGTAACCCAAACGTACGGCTTGTGATTGGTAGCCCAGACGTACGGCTTGTGATTGGTAGCCCAGACGTACGGCTTGTGATTGGTAACCCAAACGTACGACTTTTGATTGGTAGCCCAGACGTACGGCTTGTGATTGCTAGCCCAGACGTACGGCTCGTGATTGGACCTGAAATAGACCGCTCGCACTGTTCAAAGCCAGACATATAGCTAGTCACGTAACCAACAGGTGTCGAAGAACGAGAGCGATCGACGGCCGGCTACGGGTAAACCAAAAAATTGTAATTTAACCGGAAAGACCAAGGAGGGTAATTTTCAGATGCTGCGGGTAATGATAAGAATTCACGGACAATCTTTACAGCAAAGAAATAGTGTTCAGATAAAAGGTTAATACATGTTGCTTTGGGTAATTATTACCCGATTTTCCGTTTTATAATCCCATATGGAAGTGTGAAGCGTCGGGTGTCACACAGATAAGCAATACCGAATATCATCTTGAAGGAATATGACAAAACGATATGATCCATGCCATGTTGTGTTGATAAGGAAATGATAATAAACATAATGAATTTGTTGACTCCGAGACAAAATTCATTAACTCGCGGGAGGTTGTAACCACAATATTCTTTTATGAATTTAACTGTTTGTTACATGTTTTTTACCTGTGGTAAGCAAGAAACTGAGAAATCCATCGCAATACAGCACAATAAATTAAACCTACAGACGTTGAATTCATACACATCTGTACATTTTACTAAAATTTAATACACAATCAAAAATGCGATTGCTATCCAAATACGGCCTCGAAACGACCATTCCGAATCTTTATCGGTTCGCAATATTGATTATCCTATCTTACGAAATTCAACTGTGCGCACGATATCGATCGATGTAAGCACGATGTCTGCATGATGTTTTCGGTGCGTTGTGCGATCCCATAACTGAAGTACACCAATATGACTCGGTGAAAATGATTGCCTTTTTTCATTTGTGAAGAAGACGTTCTCTGCTACATATTATGTTAGGATATGGAAAAAATGGCTTCCTTAGCATTACCTGTATGTACAGCATACGGGGTGAACGATTTATCAAAATTGAATATATTTTGCAATGTAAGAAAAAGAGTTATAAGGGATCTGCATCGCCCATCTTTTTTCTCATATCAGGATGTAAAGGCTGAATCCCATGCCCTAAAATAGATTTAAAGTAATGTGAATTGTTGCAGGATGCACTCATATGGACTTCAAAATCTCGATGGACAGTCTATCAGAAATGACGGCACAAAACAATGTTGGCGACACACAAAGTGAAAAGTTCTTAAACTGGTATTGACAACGGAAGTCGGATAGACCCGGTATTAGCACATTCTACGTCATCGTGTGAAATGGTTGCAAAAATTCTGGCGGGGCCTCCACTTCCGCCTTTAGTTTTAATAACAGCTGCAAAAAGACGGGACCCAGTAACTGGAAGTTGATCAAGATAAGCGATATTTTCTAAACCAACCACATTATGCTTAGCAATCACAACATGAGCTAGAAAGTCTGTTGATTGGCCGAAGTCTGTGGATGGTGTGTCCACACCAATCATATTCACATACCGGTTGTTCATGAGCCACCTGACCGTGTCTTGATGCCAGGCGGGAAAATGGAAGGTACTTGGCAAATCTGGTGTTTCTGTCCAAAACACAGCTGTCTTGTTCGCCCCCATCCAGTTACCCCCATCCAGAATTCATAATGACAGCGGCCTTGTCAGGAATCTTTCCATTGACTGATTCCCAGCTTGTTATATCACTTAACTGTACTCGGTAATCCGGGTTACTTCGAGCTTTTTCCTTTACGTCAATGATTACAGCCGGTCCTGTCAGTCTTTCCATCGGTATCTGATGTGTACGCCACGCCGTCTCGTAAAAGTGCGCAGGCGCATCAATGTGTGTACCGCCATGCTCGGACTGTGCAATGTAGTTGGATTCGTACCTGTAACAGTTAATTAGTTATGTATACACATTTATTTCTCCGTTATATTATAACAAATATACAAACTATTGTGTGAATTGGTATATGTCCTATGCTAATTTGTGGTGTTGATACTTTCACCAAAATATTGCCCTCGTTAATGCATTTTACGAATCGCTGTTTTTCTCCTGATGTGATAAAACGAAAACAAAACAAAGTAGATAGTATACCAATAAAAAAGTTGTATTGGCATATAAGCATGCCTCTAGACACCTAAGTAACCCTGTCGTCTTAAACGGTCAACATTACTGTCGTTGTCAATAGTGACGTTGCTGGCGTCGATAAATCTTGGGTTTTAGTCGTACGAAATAGAATTTAATATTGTAAAACAGACTACGCATGGAACCAAGATATTGCATTGATCATGGCGAACCAAAATTGACATCCCCATGCCACACCCCGCCTCCATATGAAGTGGACACCGATAACCATGAATAAATCATCAAAACAAATAACAAATGTAGGACATAATGGTTAGATTGCTGTCCCTCATCATAGCCATTTGAATGAAACGGTCATAGAATTTAAAGTAGGCCCAAGATTCGAGCTTCCCTTTTCTCTAGTTCAGTGGTAATTGATCGGTGTCATTCGGCACAGAGAAACACTTATTTTCCATTTCACTTACCCTTTATTACGAACTTATATCCCAAACACAAAAATGTAAAAACTCATATTTTGGAATACTTGTTTCGTGCCAATAAACTGATCGGATTTCTCGTAAACACACTGACAAACCTGAAATACACAAATTGCTTAAGACACAAGCTCGGTTTCAGAAATATTTGTTGAAATACATAATGTACTGAATAAATCCCCTGTGAGAGTTTAAGCTCGTGTCTTTTCTAAATCTTGTATAACGAAAGTTTTATTGCATTTTTGACAGTGAAATATAGAAATTTATCAAACTAATATAACTTATATTTTCACTGCAGCGATGAGCAGTGAAAATATAAAATTTTGCAGTGAAAATAAAAAAATTTGGAGTGAAAATATAAGTTTTTCGCTTTTGACCAATCAGAACGAACGTTTGTATTCACCTCATTGAAACCGGTTTTTCTAATCGAAACGAAAATAGATAAATTGGTTATTTTGCTGTATTTCTGAAATATGCAGACTAGTTTTTGACAAAATACTCACTTGACGTTAGCTATTCATGCCCAGATTCTCCGATAACAGGAGAAAACGCTTAAATTGTGTTGATCAGTCCTTTCAAAACGGCGCCCTCAAGTTGACGTGGAGTAACGTCACAAAGGGACGACGTCGTGAAATTTGTTACTGATTTCCTCACTTTTTGACACTATTAGTTTTCGATATCTTAGATTTTGTTTTAAATATATGAAATGCAATAAAACGAAAACTGAATCGTATGACAGAATATTTTGATATTTTCCACTCGTGAAAATATCGAAATTCTGTCATACTCGTGAAATATATATTCTACCACAATACCCTGTGTTATTCAACTCTCAGACCATCAGTTAATCATTACAGCTGCTGATTAACAATCTGTTTATACCACACGTGGTTTAAACTCTGTACGCATTTTGATTGGCTAACACGGTGAACTTTGACCCAAGCTGCAATTGTTATTGGCGTCATCAATAATCTAATGACGTCACATCACCAGGTCCATGACGTCACCGGTACACTTTATTTGCATACGTGAAATTATACTTGGCCACGTTTCCCTTTGATTCAAGCCGATATTATTGTGGTAGAAACAGGTCACACGACTCGAAATTGTTGGATATGGAATTTATTTCACACTCGTAAGTTATTTTTAAAAGTTGTAAAAAACACTCGCTAAAGCTCGTGTCTTTTGTAACTTTTAGAAAATAACTTACTCGTGTGAAATAAATTCCATATACAACAACCACTCGTTGTGTAACCTCTATTTATACATGTATTGAACGGGAAACCATTCAATATCCTCTATATATAAACATAATTAACAACCGTCACTTGTTGGGGAAACTCCATTTGCCATCGTTTGCATATTTCACATATAATTATATTCCCGTTTTGTTCAATATCAGTTTTTTCAGTTTTTAATTAAGCACGTAATATCATGTTTACATGAAAAGTATCGACCACTAGTACCATCCCAGGACAGCTGGATCATGAAAAACTCAATTTAAGTATGCTGATGATCAGGTCATCCTTTGTCATCTCCACAATATGTATGGGGTAAACAGGTGCAAAAATAACTTCATGTCCTTAAGGGAACCCACTTCAATCAAAATTCTCCATTGGAAAGCATCAAAGAATTTAAGAAAATGTATTAACTATGATTATTTTTACTTAAATCCGATGGAATTTAATAAGTTGGGGACTTTCCTCGTGTTCAGGAATGCTGATAAGAAAGGATAAGATATATTTTATTTAAGTATCACACTTACATACACAAAGGTACATCAATCACAAACATAGAGTACATTAAAATGTCAATCCTCATCAGACTTACGAGACACTATAAACATTTACATTTCCAATATTAGAATAAGATATACTGTATATCTTTTGCCGGAAACAATGTTCATGTTGTAGAGCTTTTCTAGTCTATCCTTATGCTGTGAAATATCAACATCACTACGTTAAAAGGGGGTGAAATTCCCCAAAACCATTAGCTCGCGCTAATATTGGAAAGTATCAAGTTCACTCTATATGGTTTTTTTTATCAAAATAGATTATATATACATAGAAATCACTTGAGTCACAGTTTCAAGGACATGATATTCATGCTCCGTAACTCTTCTAATTGAATAAAATATCACAGGGTATCAACATCACTATATATACTGTATATGAATCTAACACTTAAATTTGGGTTGTGAAGATAAAGACATTTAATTTCAGGAGGATATATACTGGAGTATATGTAGGGTACTAATTTTTTCACATCATCAGTTGTAAGTAAACTTTTTCCTTATATATAATTATATATGGAAGTAAAAAGTGTTTTAGCAAGGTCCTTTTGCAATTGTTCACAATTCATAATGTGAATGAACCTAGTTTCCTCTGACATATAACTAAAGGTATCAATATAAAAACTGGGGCCTGTTTGTGAGCATACAGTGAGAAGTTCGGCGACATACCCTTGGATCACTGCCCTAAATTAGCTAAACGATGGTCAGTTTGTATCGGAATGTAGGTCATTTGTTTCAGGTGAATGCATCTATATAAAATCATCACATACCGTACGCGTTAGTAAGGATATTATATCTACAAACTTTCATGACTCTCGTTTTCCAACATACATGTACAGCTTATAAATCTCTAACTAAAAGCCTATGAAATAGTCAATTGATTTTCAGTGCATATCATTTTCCTGAGTAATTACCCAGTCGAGCGAAAATTTTGCATTAACCTTGATTTATTCATGTGCCTTTGTTCGGAAAACGTACTTGTACTACTTTGCAGCAAATGAACTGCACTATGTGACTTCTTATATAGACCAAAGGACAGATTAGCATCAAGGTGTGTGGGCGTTACATTACAGTATACATGTATGTAAATGAGACATGCGTGCGGTGCTACTAATATTTCGCATTGGAAGCTGAAATCATACGTACTGAAGCATAAACTGAAGATCACTGACTTAAAGTTACAGTGACTCCCTCTCGGGACGATGACTGGTGAGTTCATTATCCCTATAAAAGCATGGTTTGAGGTCCTTTTCCAAACAGATTTGCATCTGGGTCTCGTCACGAGAGAATTTGTTATTTGTTTAAATTGGATATTGGTTATGGATATATTCCAAAATACTACATTAACTTTAAAAAATTAAAATGCAGATTTTCAATGTATTTGATGCAAAAGTCTTTACAAAAAGTTGTAGATTTATGTTTTGCATGAAATATTGTAAAAGTGTATTAACTATCCTCCATGTATCACTGGTATTATGTATACGTGAGCTCTTGTTAACAATGAAACTTTGGAATCTTGAGCCCACCTTTTACAGAGTTGATTTAATACTAAATCAATTTGATAAAATTTACTAATATATTTGTATGTCTATAATTCATAAACAATGCTTTTGAACGCCACTCTTTTTACGTAATCTCGCCAATACGTAACATTTTTGGGTTAACTTGCTATACGATTTAGGAGACCAGTTCATAGCGCAAACAACATCGTTTCCTTTGTTTTTGTAAATATCGTGTTTCGTAAAAACGAATGTTATATGCGATTCTTTTACAAATTTAAGTCAACGCTAGGCTGTTTAAAACATTTCATATGAGCGAAATCTCGCGGTGAATCACGCCTCGATGACGTATTTTACAACTGTGTCAACATTGCGAAGGATTCAAAGTTTCTCTTCTAGGTAACTTTGAATCCTTCGCAATGTTGACACAGTTGTAAAATACGTCATCGAGGCGTGATTCACCGCGAGATTTCGCTCATATGAAATGTTTTAAACAGCCTAGCGTTGACTTAAATTTGTAAAAGAATCGCATATAACATTCGTTTTTACGAAACACGATATTTACAAAAACAAAGGAAACGATGTTGTTTGCGCTATGAACAGTTTATACCACAGGTCTATTCTGTCTACACTATCAAACGCTTTACGAAAATCAACAAAACAACAATACAAGCGTTTATTTTCACTAAAAGTTTTTGTTATAATTGAACCGGACAGAGCTACTCATTCAGCAGACATGAAGGAGACTGTTCCACTATACAATGATGAAGTTTTGGAAATCATGGTTACAAAACGTGTAAAAAGTGTTCTACTGAAAATAGGAGACAAAGAAATTAAAATGACGTTGTAAAAAACTGATAAATCATTAAATGATTTTCTAACGTGTATCAGTGACTTGGTGTTTATCATCTCCCTTTTTCTGTTGCAGGCAAGTCACGCCATCCCAGTTCATGGTCATGTGATCATGGTTATCCATGGAAGGGGGTTAATTGTGCAGTGGACTGTGGCAGCAAGTGATTACCCTTAGTGCTCTGGACTTTTAGCTAGGACACTAAGCCAGTATATTCTATTGGACATGTATTCGACTGCTATATCATCACCTTATCCTGACCTGTCCTGTCCAGCGACCCGTGGTGATATACAGTGACTTCCATTGTGAACCAGATAGTGTGACCAACAGCGAGGTAACTAGCTTGTAGTATAACAGCAACGTTACTGATGATATTACCTGGCACACCAACCCACGGTCGATATGAATGTATACAGTATCAATCTTTTTCATACGGAGAGTAGCGTAGTGCAAATGTACATTCCATTTTAATTAGATTGTATACACAGTATGTACTAGGGTCTTGGGTATAATGGTTTCTAAATGTTAGCATATCCCGCCCCCTAAAAAACTGACACCTGCTTGATAACTTCCACTACTTATACTAACTTAGGGCAAACATACTGTATTAAAATTGATGACTAACCAAAATCCGCCGAACTGTCCCCTGGCCAGTATGGATAAATTGTACTGCGGATTTCCAGGCCAAAAGGGTCGTGTCACTCAACTCGTGGGTCAAATCCACCACCCGGAACGCATGGACATCGGCCAGACCACACTCTAATAAAGTGACCATCAGTTTTGGAGTAACCGTCATTCTGTCTGCAGAATGTCTGTCCCTGAATAAAAAAACACTATGTATGTACATGCAAGTACCAGGTTAGCTGAATTACCTCAGAATTACCTCTGGTAGAAGTTTTAAATTGAGGTTTTTTTTGTTACAACTTTCTCGACTTAGGAATCCTGTCAAGAGAATGAACTGTAACGACTTCTATGTTGTCTCGTTTTTTATGTTCACCGTGCCTGTAGTAGCAGAGACGGGACTAACAGTCAGAAGTCTCCGGTAGTACGCGTGTATTACCTCAGTGTGACACCGCGATACATCTTACACTTTAAAGTCATTCGGTTGACTGCACACACGATGGATTTAATAATCTCTCCATTTTGTAATGTATATAATGTATGATGTTCGGTTGAATGTAGACTGACATTTACATATATATAGAGAGAGGTGACATTTACGTCATCAACCGATTAAACAATACATCATGTACGTATATCTACATAATGTATATACATCCCTCAAGAAAGTCATACATATACTTTAACAAATTATCAGGTCCCTGTGGTATTTAGTTTGGCGCCAAATGTAATAGGAGAGGAAGCATCATTCCAATTTAACCGAATTGAAGTCACTTTCCTCTCTAAAAAAACTATGTTTTGCACATTACCTGATAACGAAATATTAAACAGTGTATCAATGTTAAGATACTACAAATCAGATCTCAAATGAGAAATCACGCTTCATGTTCATTTAGAATAGATTCAAATACAGGGTTTGGAAGTTTACTTGGCATAACATGACCATTTATTTTATCCCAATATCACTAAAAACGTGGCTCCTTAAAAAAGGAATATACAAATTGTCCAGTAATATCGACAAAATTGCGTCGTGAACAATGTTTGTACAACAACTGCGAAACAAGTTACAATATGATGAGATATATCAACTAATTATAATAACTCCGCCCGGACGGGGAGTTGAAATATAATGACATAATGTAATGAAAATAGATAATACATACCGATCAGGCATCGTTGTGTATTGTTTACATGTGTTCATCCGGGTCATTAGAAAGGCAGTTAGTTGTGGAAAGATAGATGTGACCACGGTCTTCTCCTTGATCCATCAACTAGTCATTTTAACACAGAGTGTTGCAGAGGCTGATAGGTAAGCGACTACAAAGTAATTGGCGACTACAAGCAGGTAGTCGACGGTCAAGTCAGCGACTACAAGGTAGTCGGCGGGCATGTCAGCGACCATACTATAAGTAGTGTTGGTAGTCAGCAGCAAACACCAGGGGTTAGGTGGCCGATGATAATAAATAGGAACAGTCAGAGCGTCATGTCATGTTCGATTAAACATAATTGCTAGTCACTGACTCCCCGTATAGTCAGCGGTCACAGACCGGCGACCAGTAACTAGCCGTTGTGAGTGGTGCGGGACGAGTCATAGTCGGGTACTAGTTTTAGATGTAAGCAAACGGTGCTTATATAGTATTAAGATTAGGTGTCAGCGGTCAGACAGACCACTGTATATATAAAACTTATATTTTATGTGTTGTTTGTTCTCGTTAAATGTTAAAGGCTACCAAATAGTAGTAATATTTGTATATATTTGCATCTGTAGACTAGTCACTAACCAGGATCTATTAGAGGTAGTGACGAACCCATTTGTAAACGTCACAATAAATTAAAACAAAAACGTTATTCAAAAAAAGAAAATCCATCAAGTCGAAAGTAGATACTGACCTCTTGCTCCAGATCAAATGGTATAGTTATTAACAATTAGTGTGTCTGTCGGACGGGACACGGCTAGGACTCGGTGGTGGGATTTCGAGTAACAGATGTATCATAGAAGTATTTTATAAAACACTCAGTGTCCAGCTTCTCTTCTCAAGGTGACCTTAATAAAAAGAGGGGGTTACGGTTTATGTCAAATTGTGCAGGTGCATTGATTCTGTTCATGAAGCCATGGTAATGGGTTTGGTCTCGTAAACTGATACGGTTTAGATAATTGTAAAAAGGACATATATATATGTGCATGAAAATGCAATAATATGCAAAGTTGAGTCTGATATATTTTACTTATAAGCTTGATCACAAACGTATATATCACGTACTCATTCGTATCTGGCTTAATGGATAAGACAAACGAGACTATAATTTTCCCTATATTTTATATATGAAAGAGACTATAACTACTGTCATTATATTACTGTCTATGTTTTCTTTAAACAGTGGCGGCATGAACTCACCGATAACATTTATGGTCTATCACATGTGCTTCCTCCAATAGGCGCCATTCTCGGGTAGGTTTGTGGACATGGTAAAGTTGTGAGATCATACAACATTACACAATGTGCGATTGGCACACGATGTCTGCACGATGTACGTATGATGAAATAAATGTATCGTGCAGGCGAATGTGCGCGCGTTGGACGATCGGAACGAAGTGTGTGCGATCGCTATCGTAGTTGATACAAAGAAGTAGGGTCGTTCTCTGCTTATCATGATCTAGGCCACGTATATAGCGACAGTCTGGGTTAAGGTACAGGTAACTCCATTTGCGCGCTCTGCGCTGTTAACGGATTATGCAGTCAATAAGTACCAAATGAAAAAAAGTAAAACTGACACATTAAATAGGAATTTACACTACCCCTCCATGTGTGCCTGTTGTCGACACTGCAGTTCATTTACATTTTACTTTGAATGATACGGAATAACTCGGTTATTTCACTCCTGTTTTTACCCAAGTGAAAATTTTCTGTCATAACTTTTTTTTAAATTAATGCGAAATTCCTTATATTAGATATGCATATGATATTGAAAATATCTTTCAAAACGACCAGGAAAAAATTAATGGTGTTAAGAAATACAACAAAATATGAAAAGATACATCTTAATAATTCGAACTCCAGAACGCCGGGTTGCTAAGCGATGGTTCTGTCATTTGTATGGAAATGTGAAGTTATAGTCAGTATAGTTAATGTTAAATCAAAATATTTTATCAACTACATTTTTTTTTTCGATACCAGTGTATGGAGGGCCAGCCATTTAACGAATAGGATTTTAGTTGTATTTTTGCACATAAAATACAATAAGACATTGTAAAGTTGGTCTTCCGATGCGCTCTATGTAAAAAAATGATTTGAATGCTGGAAACATCCATCGAAAGTTGCTAAATAGCCCGATGATACAATTTTAAGGTCATTTAAGGAAATATACATTGCAATTAACAAAAACATTTTCTCTAAACAAGAACATTCATGTTATATATTTAAGGTTTGTATTAAAAAACTCAGATTTTTCACAATCTATATTTTGATTTTGAATACGGTCACTGTTAGATCGAAACAGGTCAATATGCGCCGTACCTCATTAGGAACGGATTGCAATTAATGTTAAAATGTTCGGAACGGTTTTGATAAAAAGGTGATATAGAAATAGTTTCTATCATATCCTTCATGCAATTATATATATCAGCTTATCCAATTTATCCGATTTTAGAATTTTTTAAATAAAATCAGATGATGCCATTATCATTATCACTCACAATGGAGGCGTGAAGTGTCGGGTGCCACATATAGAGAAGCCATACTGAATATCCAATGGAATATACAACACACTTCAAGAGCTGACATATATATAATCAACGCAAGAACTCACAACATCACGATATAATCCATGCCATATTGTGTTGGTAAATAAAAGACACTAGAAATGTTGAATTATTTGACTCCGGGATCATCCCCTTCCCGTGAGATCTAGACCGACGCTGGATTATACTCTATTTCAAATGAATTTACTTGCATGATTACATGTTTTTATTCGTTGTAAGTAAGAAACTGACTATAACTGCTTTCAATAGTCTTACACATCTATTCATCTTTGTTCTCCAAAACTTTGGGAATACGCCGTGGCTGCAGTATGTACAATACAATACATTAGATCCCAGACGTCGAACATACAAATACGTACATATCGTTACTCATTACTCCATAGGTCTATGCTGATATTAAAGCTTATAATTTTTCTTTTATTCTCACGGATCTAAATTGAAAACGCAATCAAAATTGCTATTGCAATCAGCATATATACAGATGTACGACGTTTCGCAATACTGATCGTCAAATCTCACGAATCTGCTCTGATGTTTTCAATCACACGTCGCACAACTGAGTCCATGTGCGCATGATGTCGTGCGATCAAACAATTTTCATTTCATTTCACGTGCATGTATTCATTGATTATATGTGTTAATTTAGTGGACAGTTAAGATACTGGATCCTTCAATGTCTCAGACACAGTCACCCTACTATGGATTGCTGCCCTTGTGTAAAAAAAAATAGACAGCCTGTTCCGCAACAGTCCAAAAAGATACCAAAAATATATCACCATACGCCGAAATAACTGAGCTTCGTTTTGAATCGTGGATTATCTCCCTTGTCTGTCGGCACATGCCAAATATCCGCTTGAAATACCAGCAAATAGGACTTCATTGCCGAAGTATGACTGCAACATTAACATTTCACGCCTAATCCCTTCGCATCCACTACAGTATCTATTAATTTGCATTTTAAGACCATTCCGATAGGACAGAATATTAAAAATGTGTCGTCATTTCTTATGTTTTCATATGTGGTCGAAGCATACATGTACTGCATGCTTCATCAGCCATCTTGGCCTTCCCTTCCGAAAGAATGTGTTCTATTTTTAAAATATCTTCACCAATCAACTAACTCTCTATACAGAAATCTATGGCAAGCCAAAGTGGAAAAAAGTCACTATTTATGGATATCCATAAATCATTTCGAATATCCATAAATCATTTTTGAATATCCATAAATGAATTATGGATATCCATAAATAATTTATGGATATCCATAATTCATTTATGGATATCCATAATTCGACTTATTTATGGATATTTAAAAATGAATTATGGATATCCATAAATCGAACCACGGCTAGCAGGGTAGACAACTCTTGATTGTCAATATCGGAACTCCTTTGACTTTTTAGAAGTTATTTGTGTTTTTGTTTTAGTAATTTTAATCTAGATTTGAAATCGGTAATATGCACATTGTATGAGAGGTACTTTAAACGCACATAGAAATGAATATTGAATTGAAGAAAAATCATTCATGTCTCTATTTGACAGCGTATGAATCATAGTGTTCGTAGAGTGTAGAATGTACCTGTCGTTGGTGTACGTACGTAGATCTACAACATAAATTATAAACAAACTTTGTTTACATCTTGCATTGCAGTAGATGTACTAAATGATTTATGAACAAATTTTTGTACTTAAGAGGTGGCATATCACGTACATAGAAATATGATCAGAGAACAGACTATATGGTCATTTATGTTTCATTATTTCAGACGTGGAACTTATATTATTTGTAGCAGGCCTGCACACGTCTGATTAGTATTCCCTTCGCCGACTGCAACTTATAGACCTAAGTGTAGTGACTATGTTCATCATGAAACAGTGACACTTGATTTTTAACAGATGTTTATGTTCTTTTTGTGACTTTTGACATTGTTTTGCTCCGATAAGGTACAGGAAGTGCAGTAATCTCTGTAATTCAGGGGAGGTAACTCTAAGTACTTATGACTATATTAAATAATTCTTATAAAATTCATGTATATATATTTGACATTCGCAAAATTTATCATAATTTCCTTTTTTTTATAGAAGACTTCAACATTTAATGAAACGATTCGTCATATTCTTTCACAGTTATATTACAAAATACTTGCAATAAAACGAAAAAAAAATTAATTTATTAATTAAATAATGTCTAAATTGAACTAGAATATTTTATGAGACCATCCCCATTAAAACAGTGATTCCAGCTTTCAATAACTTTTTCGGTGGACTTATTTCTTATAATTTGAATTAATAAAGAAGGTCTGACTATATATATTGATAAAAATGCCTATCAAATGATATATGTTATAACAAATTATTTCAGTTTGTTGTTCTTTTCTCTCTCTCTTGTTTTTGTTTTGTTTCTATTTTTTAATAAAATGTCGTTAATCACACATTGGAATATTATCACAGGCATTAGGAGTAATGACCTGCGTCGGGGTATGATAACTTGAGATACAACATATGCTTTATATGATTAAAATCCTTATCACTTGAAACAAATTATCATTTTTATTTAAACGAGCAACTAATCGATTGATATGGACTTATGCTTACTTTCAATTTAATTATTCATTCGGTATTAAGCACGATGTAGAAGAAATAAGTTGTTCTTATTTCAACTGCAAAGGGTAGATTCCGATATATCAATATCGATATATCCATAATTATAAAAGTAAATATTCATAAATCAATTTATGTAAATCAATAAATAGGTATAAGGTGTTATTTCAATTCAACCTATAGATAACCCATCGAATTCAACATTAAAGTTATTTTCGGCGGTTTTTCTAGTCTACCAAATACACGTATATCCTAGAAGCCTTAAACCCGTGATTGAGTCGTCCTCGCTGTATACAGATTATTTAAGTATTGTTACTAACTTCTATTGCAGCAAGAGGAGACAAGAAACATGTAAGTAACTGGAAGCAAAATTTAGGGACTGGTTTGATCGTCTTATGTCTCACACACGGGCTATTTAAATGTTTATAATTTTCATCCTGTCATATGAAGAATTTTTATCGTATTTGCTTATATGCATCTATTACGGTGGTGCAAGAAGAAGCCTCGATTCAAAAAATGATTTACATATATGAGAGTACAATCAACTTATTATTAGCAATATAAAGAAAATATAGTTAATAATTCATGGTGCAAATTTATTAATATATGAAAACTTACCTGTGCCCAATACGTTGGATGACACTGATTTGCTAATTGCTCGGTGGATTGGCAAGGTGACCCTAACGGTGGTCAACTTTACTGTACTACGAAAATTGGTGACACATATAATTATATGCATATGTATCTTTAATTTTCAATAGTTTGAATCATCCACAGTTTTTAACATGAACAGTTCGTGCCTTGTAGTTATTTATAAGTTACGTGTCTACCCATTGAAGTTAATCAAAAAGAAGCCAGTAAAAAGAAACGTACCTTGAATTATGGATATCCATAAATCGAATTATGGATATCCATAATTCGATTTATGGATATATATCCATAATTCGATTTTATTCATTATTCGAATCATGGATATCCATAAATTATGGATTTCATCAATTTGTAACTCATAAATCGAATTTTGTGTGATGTTTGATGAAATAACTAACATTGTCCAACATGAAAATGAAGGAACATATCATTTAGGTCAATTTTCTTTTCTTTGTAAACTGTAAAGCAGCGCCACCTTACAGGTTTTGCTGAGAATCCACAATTCTAACCATGTCACGCTTTCTTATCTAATCCAAGGGTTTTTGTTTTTTTTCTTATTCATTTTCCCCCGAATAAATCAATTTACAAGAAGGCGGATGGCAACTCCGTACAGTTGATTTAATATCTTGGTTTCTATGTACGCCCCCATGTCACAGGTGACTCTTATATGTTGAAAGGTAACGGAAGAACGCTAAAATTTTAATGTTTATAGTGTCTCGTAATGTAGGACATTTTATTGTATTATATGTATGTGATTGGTGTACAATGTACTTCAATGTATTTAAAATGAATGACACTTAAATTTAATTTGATTTAAACATATTGTATTGCCTTTAAGCAACGGGATTGGGCATAAATTGTACAACTTATTCAATTAAATACATCGTATTTCCTCTGTTAACAAATCTAATGACAATGGTATGAATAGATATATCAAACATGAAATTACAGGCGGATTAAAATCGTCAGTTGTATGGGAAAGTTGTTCAAAAGTACATCTATACTAAATCAAATGCTACAGAAATATTCAGAGGATGTCAGCTTGATATGTGAAAACCGGTCCGGATTTCGTTTAAATTATTCGACAATTGATCATATTTGTCGTCAAGCTTGATTAATATGACCCAAATGATGGAAATCAAGTTATATTGTATATTTGTTGACTTTGAAAAAGCCTTCGATGGAGTGTGTTGGAACTTTTGAGCTTAGCGAGGGAAGCAAGAGCTGCTTGCGAACGTTCGTAAGTTACGATTTTTGTGTGAAGTGCATAGTAATTCATAGTAATTCGTAAATATGACTTACGCAAAATTCGTTAATTACGAAGCTTTGAAACGATACCCAGATCGTTTTAAATATTCTAGGTGTCAATGGAAATTGTATCAAACAAACGACAAGCGTTTTAGATAATGTTAATGAAGAAATTTCTTTTCCTTATTAGTGTTTTGATTTGCGTTATTTCGTAATTATTTTCGCGTTATCAGGGTTTTTTCGCGTTATTTCGTGATTTTTTTTCGCGTTATTAGGTCTTTTTTCACGTTATAACGCAAACAAGCGGCTTTATTTCCGGAATAACGTGTTTTTCCCCCGCGTTATAACATGTATATTTCATTTAATCGACACAAATAGGCTTTCGTATATAATATTACCATTTATATATGAATTTTTTTAATGATGCGTTTTCAAGCTTAATAGGTTGGTAATCATTGAATCGACAAACATGGTGGACCTGAACGAGACGGAGAAGTTTGTGCAATATTTCAGTGTTTAATGCAAGGAAATTGATAATAAGAATTTATTCTATTAATCGGTTAAATACTCACTTTTTAAAAATTGTATTTGGTTATCTGGTACGTACATCTTACATTGATTGCAGTTAAGTCCTAAGTCCCATATATAAAGCTCGAGATAACATTACCAATTGATAATTTTATGAATAAAATCTTCATTTTATATCGCGACACTCATTCTTGCACTTAACACTAAAATGAAACAAAAGCTTAGCTATAATACAGCTAATATCCCGCTCAGGTCCATTCGATCCCCTCCAGATCCGCCGAATTGAGTAGAATCACCTTCATGTGCATGTTGTAACCAATGTGAAATCTCTTTTCATTACTTTTCCCATTGTCAAAACTACATGAATATTAGACGTGAAATGTTTGATAAGTTGTAACACCATCAGCCTACAGCCTAAACTTATTGTTTGGAAAAAATTAATTATCTTTACAATGAGTTTATTTTGCATATTTATAATTCGATTTATGGATATCCATAAATCGAATTATGGATATCCATATATCGAATTATGGATATCCATAAATCGAATTATGGATATCCATATATCGAATTATGGATATCCATAAATCGAATTATGGATATCCATATATCGAATTATGGATATCCATAAATCCATAAATCGAATAGTAGTCCCTAGGGATGGGGAAATACCCCAATGCCTATATTTACAACAGGATTGTGTTTATTTCTTGATGCCCATGCAGCAATACTATAAATGGTTATAGGGTGGGGATGCCAATGTTTTTTTTTTAGAAGCTATAAGTCCCTAGGGGTAGGGATAGCCTCCAGGACCTATATTTAAAACGTATTGATTTAAAAAAATAAATGCATTTAATTACACAAACATGTATATATTAATTGCATTTACATATTTATTTTGAATTGATTATCTTAAATCAAAGACTATTTAATAATCATTTTATCATTACTTGTATTAACAATAAAATTTCACAAATTTACAATGATCATATGTAACAATATAAATTACTGAATAATTGTGTTGCCAAACAGTTACCGCAGCGCTAGTTTAGAGAGTGATTTCATTTTTTTTTTCAATTATTATTATTGCTATTAAATTTCTAGAAACAATTGTCTTTTGTTGTCGAAAATGATAAATTTCCCTAGATTTGAAATATCTTTAATATTTCTTGTTTCTAAAAGTTCATATTTCTGCATACTAGGTTTTCGTTAGTAGTACGGTTTGATGAAACGTTTTCTGATATTTGCGTAAAAGCTACATTTTATTATGAAACGGTACTCGTCTTCAATATCACCACAGTTGCACAATTACAAATTCTATCTATCTGATTAAAACGTCCAATTTCAATATTCAACTTCAACTTCGAAGGTGATTCAACTTATGAGAAGACAGCCTATTTATTTAGATGCTGCGTACGTATACATAGTAGTCAATGGTTCGGATTGTATTTGAATATTCATGTATATGTATCTACTCTTGTTGGTGAAAAAAAAAACATTTGAAACTGTTGAATGTTTTCCGAAAAGGCAGTCAAAAGTGTCAAATGTTGGGGCTTTTTTTCGCTTTAGAACAAATTATTCTATTTTATTGTGTAAATGTATATTGATATAAAGACACTGCCTGTTGTCTAATCCTTTTGTTGTCACAATAAAACTTGTTGAAACCACAACGTAAGTAGGGAGGGATCTCAAAATAAATATACAAAATGTATGAACAATAAAAGATCGCGGTCTTAAAAAAACAAAGCGACGATATACGATGTCTGATCACAACAAAAACATTTTGTTTCAGGCTCGTAAAGTTTGCTGTGTTTTCTTTCGATGGAAGATTAGTAATTTGTGTGATTAACGTTAAATATAAAATCTATCAGTGAAGTTGTGGATGAGGTGGAAAAGTAAATCTACATGTACGTGTATCCGAACTATATTGAAAGCTATTTTCGTTTTCTATTGTTATTGACCAATAAACGAGCGCGATAGATTGGCAGTGTGTTTTTCAGCCAATCAGAGCAAGGTGCTTAACGAGGTTCTTAGATCGTAAACGACACTCGCCTCACTGATTTATGGATATTTAATATGCGCATGTCTTTTTTTTTCGGAACTCCTCTAATAGTGCAACCAGACATAGGGATCGCTGATTTATGGATATTTAAAAATGATTTACGGATATTTAAAAAACGCGATGAATTATGGATATTCATAAATCGCCTGTAAATATCCATAATTCGTATCTTAATATCCATAAATGAATTATGGATATCCATAAATGAATTATGGATATCCATAATTAAAGTTGATTTATGGATATCCATAAATAAGTATTTATGGATATCCATAAATCGAATTATGGATATTAGAATTAATTATGGATATTAAGAATTATTTATGGATATCCATAAATGAATTATGGATATCCATAATTCAGTTATGGATATCCATAAATAGTGACTTTTTTTCCACTTTGGCTTGCCATAGAAATCCCCGTTATATATCTAACAAGAGGCCCATGGGGCCTGTATCGCTCACCTGGTTGGATTAGACCAAATGTTGAAATAATGTTCATATTCAAATTGTTTTATTTGTAAAACTCTAACAATGCTATACAGTGGAACCTCTATAAACCGAACATGCATGGGACATGACTATTTGTTCGGTTTATAGAGGGTTCGGTTTGGAGAAGTTGATTGAAAAATGACCGGTCAAATTCCGGATATAATTGGTTGGACGATGTTTTATTAGAATGCACCCGATTCCAAAACGGCACGTACATACTTAGACAATTTGGATTGTCTGAATAATATGCATATTATGAAAGTTAATCAATGTTTATATTGCAGAATATATAAGAAAGGCAAATGACTATAACAATAGTTTTAAACAGTATTTTCACATGTACAACTACACTTTACGATCGGCCTACATTTTGTTACATCCGGTGAAGCCTCGTCATGTGGATGGGGCCAATAGTCCGATACAGAATATTTTACACATCAAATAATATTAAAGGGTGTGAAGATGTTTTGTTTCAATATCAATTACAATTGATCAGATGATACTGGTCGTATTTCCGACATCGCTGTTGTCTAAACTCAGGCTTCTAGCTCTACTTGCATTGAGAAGATAAACGAACCGACGCGCTTCAATGAAGTGTGGCATTGTTTCATAATTGTCGTGTTGATTATACACTAGGCCTTCCGTCATAATGCCCCCTTGGGGTATATATTGGATACCTGTACAAATCACCTACGTAGGTCCCGAGACAATAAGGCTTCACACAATACCCGTCACAGTTGTTGTTTCACGGTTGACTGGCCTGACCTCGTGTCATAATCGCCCAGGTAAGGCCGTTTTCAGAAGTAATTTTTGGTATATTTTAAAAGGAACCGGACACAAAATCAGTCCGGTGTTCGGAATTCAGAGGGATCGGTATTTGGAAGTTTTTTAATACTATAATAAAGAAGGACCAATTCCGTACAATGACAATTCGTTCGGTATTCAGAGGTGTTCGGTTTTTAGAAGGTTCGGTTTTCGGAAGTTGCACTGTATATGGTTATAGTGTGGGAATCCGAACTGCTTTAAAGATTAATGAAGTCCAGACTCTCTAAGGTCTGAAAGACCTCAAGAATTGTTTATAGAACATGCATTCATCACTTTATGACTAGTAGCGATTTAAAGGAATTACCTCTATTTCACCTATTGGGCCCGCCCCTTTGGCCATTCGGGGGTCAGAGTCACCATTTATGCAAAATCTGTTCCCCTGTTTCTGACCAAATTGGGTTCAAATCCATTCATAACTTGATGACTAGTAGCGATTCAAAGGAATTACCTCTATTTCCCCCACTGGGCCCCTCCCTTTTGGCCCCTTTAGGGTCAGAGCCACCATTTATGCAAAATCTGTTCCCCTTCCCCCAAGGATGTTTCTGACCAAATTGGGTTCAAATCCCTTCACAACTTTATGACTAGTAGAGATTTAGAGGAATTACCTCTATTTCCCATATTTGGCCCCGCCCCTTTGGCCCCTTGGGGGTCAGAGTCACCATTTATGCAAAATCTGTTCCCCTTCCCCCAAGAATGTTTCTGACCAAATTAGGTTCAAATCCATTCATAACTTTATGACTAGTAGTGATTTAAAGGAATTACCTCTATTACCCCTATTGGGCCCCGCCCCTTTGGCCCCCGGGGGTCAGAGCCACCATTTATGCAAAATCTCTTCCCCTTCCCCCAAGGATGTTTCTGACCAAATTGGGTTGAAATCCATTCATAACTTTATGACAAGTAGCGATTTAAAGGAATTACCTTAATTTCCCCTATTGGGCCCCGCCCCTTTGGCCCCTCGGGGTTCAGAGCCACCATTTATGCAAAATCTTTTCCCCTTCCCCCAAGGATGTTTCTGACCAAATTGGGTTCAAATCCATTCATAACTTGATGACTAGTAGAGATTCAAAGGAATTACCTCTATTTCCCATATTTGGCCCCGCCCCTTTGGCCCCTTGGGGGTCAGAGCCACCATTTATGCAAAATCTCTTCCTCTTCCCCCAAGGATGTTTCTGACCAAATTGGGTTCAAATCCATTCATAACTTTATGACTAGTAGAGATTTAGAGGAATTACCTCTATTTCCCATATTTGGCCCCGCCCCTTTGGCCCCTCGGGGGTCAGAATCACCATTTATGCAAAATCTGTTCCCCTTCCCCCAAGGATGTTTCTGACCAAATTGGGTTGAAATCCATTCATAAATTTATGACTAGTAGCGATTTAAAGGAATTACCTCTATTTCCCCTATTGGGCCCCGCCCCTTTGGCCCCTCAGGGGTCAGAGTCACCATTTATGCAAAATCTGTTCCCATTTTGCCAAGGATGTTTCTGGCCAAATTTGGTCAAAATCCAATAAGAACTGTATGACTAGTAGCGATTTGAAGCAAATGTTGACGGACGGACGGACGGACGGACGGACGGACGACGGACGGACGGACGACGGACGCTGCGCCATGGCATAAGCTCACCGGACCTTCGGTCCAGGTGAGCTAAAAATGGATGCAGAGTATTAAAAATATCGACCAATCAAATTTAGAGTCGTCATTTCACGTTTCTTTCAACCACAGAAATCGGCCGGTGTGAGGGCAAATTCATACCCTATCCGACACAATTTGATGACACAAGAACAAATATCATGATTTTTTTTTTAATTTTTTTTTTTTGTCCTTTAATATCATTTTAATGTTAACAATAACAAATAATTAATTTTTTAATTATTTTTAGGTTAGCACCATGTCTTGGTGTATAAATTTATGTAAATCAACAAAATAATAAAAACAGCAAATAAAACTCACATGAATGTAAATGATCATGACTGGTTTAACTTATAATGGCTGATAAAAAATAATAGTTACAAATAAAAAACGGAATGTTTAAAACACATTAATTATGACAATTGAGCCAATAGCATAGCAAAAAGATATCACTTCAAAGTTCTGAACTGTAAGATGAATCATTGAATGCAAAATACATTCATTAACATTACTGGTAACTATGTAAATTGATGTCTTTGTGTACAAAAATATCAATACTGGTAATTACAATTTACATGTACCAGAACATAACACCCCCATATAAAATGCACAAGATTTAAGATAAATTCTACAATATCAAAAACATTCAATGACATTAACCACCATTTCACATTTCTTTCAACCACAGACACAGTTTGATTTCTAGAAATAAGGATGTAATTAATAGCACCATGTCTTGGTGTGTATATGTAAATAAAAATTATATTTATATATAAAAGAATAACAAACAAAATAATAAAAACAGCAAATACAAATCACATCTGAATGTAAATGATCATGACTGGTTTTACTTATAATGGCTGATAAAAAATAATAGTTACAAATAAAAAACGGAATGTTTAAAACACATCAATTATGACAATTAAAACATTAATTACATTGATGCAATAGCATAGCAAAAAGATATCACTTCAAAGTTCTGAACTGTAAGATGAATCATTGAATGCAAAATACATTCATTAACATTACTGGTAACTATGTAAATTGATGTCTTTGTGTACTAAAATATCAATACTGGTAATTACATGTACCAGAACATAACACACCCATATTACTTCAAACATTTTAAATGCACAATATTAATGATAAATTCTCCAATATCAAAAACATTCAATGACATTTACCATGTAGATTAATGTCTTAGCTTGCAAAAAATATCATTTGTACATAATACAAGAACATGACAAAACTATGTTAATTCAAACTTCTACATTGTACAAGATTTAAGAATTAGATATGTAATAGATACATAATGAGTACAAGTGATGTATAGGATATATCACACGAGTGCATAGCACGAGTGTGATATATGCGATACGTCACGAGTACCCATTTTGTATCTGTTTTATCCAATGACAGCCGAGGTTTTGTCACCCACGTGCCTAGGGGTGGAGCTATACAATTTATCAGACCCTGTCACTGTGATATGTTTCCCGCCAATTTCTGACACGTTTTGTTTTCTGTCACAGTAGCCCATTCATTTCTAGTGAGACGGTCAACCATGAAGGATCAGGTACTGATCACTGATGTCGATGTGTTCACTGACCTCAACGATATAACATTATCACAGGCCGTAGATAAGTATGAGTATGAACTTGAAGATAGTGACACGGTAGCTACTGACTTTGGAATAGTTGATACCAAGCAATTAGCTCAGCCAATTGTTGTAAATGAACTGAATGGTAATGTGAAAAACATGTGAAAGGCTGCAGGATTCGAGGGAAATTACATAAACCATTCCGGAAAGAGGACCTGCGCTACTTCCCTTTACCAAGCAGGTAAGTCTAAAATCATATCGTTTGAACAAATTGTGAAATGAAATATTTTTCGTAAATTTCGACGTTCACAATGTCACAAAATCCTTTCAAAATCCGTGAAATTGTTTAAAGAAATCAATGAATCGGTTAATCTGTGTTTTTATCCACTCGTCTTGTTATCATTTTCATCACTATTTTGTTTATGATAGGATTTTTGTGCAACGAAAGTATATTGTTACATTTAGCGTAATCTGTATAACCATTTTTTTTTTTAATGACTGAAATTTTATATGTAATCATGTAATGTATGCTTTTTTTTACTGACCTGTTAAAATAGATTTTACTTAATAAAATATGAACAGGGTTTTATATTCTGTTTGGTCAGGTTTTGATGAACAACTCATTATGGACAGAACGGTACATCGCAGCAGGGCTGTACGTGCATATAAGGTGAAGAAAGAAGACGGAAAATTTCTAAACGGCACTCGTATTTCATTAAATTTTGTTTGAAATGCATTTCCTGTCTTTGTTCATTTGTCACGCCTACATTTGAAATTGGCCCCGCCTCAAGAGTATGCAATATATCGCCAACAAAAGATCAAAGAAAAACCGAGGCGTCATTGGATAAAGACTTGTTCCAAAAATTGGATTTCAGAATATTGAAAAGTGTGTACTTACTGATATACATCTTTTCAAAATTGGCTTGGAAACAACCTAGGATTATCTATAACTGCACTTTACAGTCTTTAGATACAAATAAGTAAATCTAGACATTTCAGAATTCACACAAAATGTGAAAATACTGAATTAATTGTATTAATTAAACTTATTACTTAAAAGTAAGCAGAACAGTGTGAAATGTATCTACTGATATGATACCTGATGTGATTGTGAAGTGTCTACAAAACATCTGCATTTTGTAAAAAGGGAAGTTTTCCCCTATTTCCAGAGCACACCACAAATGTGAAAGTAAGACATATTCCTCTGTCGATGAGGGACTCTTCTTGGTGACCAGGATATAAGATAAATTCTTTAAGTGGCTTCCGTTTGTAAATCCAAAATTTTACTGTCTCTGTCTTTACAAAAAAGTTATCGCCATTCTCACTGATTACTCTGTAATCCCATCCAACACCTAGGATTTTTTCTAAGTCGTGTCTATGTTTGATATTGTAAACAACTTTGTGGGGTGTCACTTTATATATTTTCCCACTCCTTTGCAAATTCTGAAACTCTTCCGTATCTATAACAGGTATCTTTAGACTTATCTTGGAGTCATTTTGTAATGACTTGGAATTTAAATGTTCTTTGATCTGGACCTGCAATAGAAATAACAAAGTGACAAATATATCAACATTATATAATTACCAAACCAACAGCAAAAACTTACCAGGTACATGACAGATTAGCAGTAGACAATCTGAATGTAATCTAAAAATGAGGCAATATTGACATTGTCATATGATATTGATGATATGTTATGCAACTCTGAATTGTGCCCCAACATACATGTAGCAGTAGCAGTTGAAATTGCGGATAACTCTGGGTGTCCAGAGTATGAGAATATAATGCCCCCAAGTTCATGGCAGGGTATATAATGCATACTTACACTTAGTTGCTTGCACAGAGCATTGTCTCTTATGTTGGATATTTCCTTTACATCCTCCCTCACCCTCCATTCATCGTAGGATTTAGGCCAGCCTGGAATAAATATTTTTTTCAAAGTTATTCAACAGACCCGGGCAACCAGTAACTATATACCTACAGTATATAGCTAGTATATATACTGTAGACATTGTTGAAATGAAATTAACATATTGTTCTGGTTGTTTCGTTACAAGCCAGCCATTCTCTTGAAATGGAACATGATGTTCTGCAGTTAGAACAAACCAAATCATCTGGCATGTCTAGCTCATTTAATGGTAATGATAGATCTATAAAGTATAATGTCAAATTCTAACAATCATGTGAATGGCCTGTTTTTTATGCTGCATAATATAACAAGAGATCCCAGAGGGATCTTGGCGCCCACCATTGAATGATCTTTATAGGTTCCATGTCAGATTGATCTTTTCTCTACTTTTCCCTTCCTCTAAGTCTTACTAATCTGTGTAAATTCAGAAACAGCCCTCTAGTACTTTGCAAACAATTTAAGATTTAGCGATAATGGCTGTCTGTTGTTTTCGGATTGGTCCGAAAATGCAACACCAGGGACCAAGGGGAGCCTACATATGAAATTCGAGAAAGATCCCTTCAGTACCTTCTGTAAAATAGCGATAACAAACTTCAATTGTCAAAATACAAGATGGCTGCCTGTCGGGCAGGTTGTTTTCTGACTGGTCTCAAAATCCAATATGCATAACTAGGCACAGAGGGCAACCTACAAATGAAATTTCAGAAAGATCCCTTCAGCAATTTCTGATAAATAGCGACAACAAACTTGAATTGTCAAAATCCAAGATGGCTGCCTGTCGGCCATGTTGTTTTCCTATTGGTCCCAAGATGCAATATGCAGAACTACAGACCAAGGGCAACTTACAAAAACGTTTGAGAAAGATCCCTTCAGTACTTTCTCAGAAATAGCGATAACAAACTTCAATTGTCAAAATCCAAGATGGCTGCCAGTCGGCCATGTTGTTTTCCGATTGGTCTCAAAATGTAATATGCATAACTAGGCACCAAGGGGAACCTATATATGAAATTTGAGAAAGATCCCTTCAGTACTTTCTGAGAAATAGCGATAACAAACTTCAATTGTCAAAATCCAGATGGCTGCCTGTCGGCCATGTTGTTTTCCGATAGGTCTTAAAATGCAATATGCATAACTAGGCACCAAGGGGAACCTACATATGAAATTTGAGAAAGATCCCTTCAGCACTTTCTCAGAAATAGCGATAACAAACTTCAATTATCAAAATCCAAGATGGCTGCCTGTCGGCCATGTTGTTTTCCGATTGGTCTCAAAATGCAATATGCATAACTAGGCACCAAGGGGAGCCTACATATGAAATTTGAGAAAGATCCCTTCAGTACTTTCTCAGAAATAGCGATAACAAACTTCAATTATCAAAATCCAAGATGGCTGCCTGTCGGCCATGTTGTTTTCTGATTGGTCTCAAAATGCAATATGCATAACTAGGCACCAAGGGGAATCTACATATGAAATTTGAGAAAGATCCCTTCAGTACTTTCTCAGAAATAGCGATAACAAACTTCAATTATCAAAATCCAAGATGGCTGCCTGTCGGCCATGTTGTTTTCTGATTGGTCTCAAAATGCAATATGCATAATTAGGCACCAAGGGGAGCCTACATATGAAATTTGAGAAAGATCCCTTCAGTTCTTTCTCAGAAATAGCGATAACAAACTTCAATTATCAAAATCCAAGATGGCTGCCTGTCGGCCATGTTGTTTTCTGATTGGTCTCAAAATGCAATATGCATAACTAGGCACCAAGAGAAACATACATATGAAATTTGAGAAAGATCCCTTCAGTACTTTCTCAGAAATAGCGATAACAAACTTCAATTGTCAAAATCCAAGATGGCTGCCTGTCGGCCATGTTGTTTTCCGATTGGTCTCAAAATGCAATATGCATAACTAGACACCAAGGGGAACATACATATGAAATTTGAGAAAAATCCTTTCAGTACTTTCTGAGGATTAGCGATAACAAGAATTGTTTACGGACGGACGGACGGACGGAGGGACGGACCACGGACCACGGACGCAGGGCGATTTGAATAGCCCACCATCTGATGATGGTGGGCTAAAAATGTACCCTTGTTGCAGCTGATAAATACAGCACTACTTCACCAATATCTTACATATCATTCACAGCAATGAAGACTAATATAAGTATTACAGCGCTGCGCGCTGAAGTGTGTACGGTCAAAGTGTAACACAAGTACGACAGGTATTGGTACTACATTACTGTGTATCGACAGTACTCTAACAAAGTCGATCGCGCTGAGTAAGCGTTGATTTGATTGGTCGAACTGAATGCACACACCTTTCTCAGCACTCGGAATACACCCACCGTATATATATTTTTGCTGTATATACGGCAGTGACGGAAAACAGCTGTATTTTGGAATCTTAGCACGTGCGTCAGTTCGACTGACCTACTTCAAAGTGAAACTACGTTTAAAAGACGAACATATTTCTGTGATATTTGACACCGTTTCACATAAAAATGATTATTTTTGATGATTATTTTCATGACTGTTGGAGGATAAATAGAATACATAGTCAGTGTTTTAAAATATAAGCTGTATTTCTGGCTCGGGACAGAAAGACAAAAGTGGCGATTTCTTTACCCTCGCCAAAATACAGCTTATATTTTAAGACACTGACCATGTATTCTTTATGTATATACTATACATACATATATGGAACGTCATCACCATCGTGCCAAGCCCCTGTGCTCCGGAACCCAGTTTTGTCCGATGTTTGACCCTTCCAAATTACATGTAAACTGAATCGCTATCGTGACCCAGATAGTTTAGCTTGTACACGAGGTGTGAAAGGAAGTGCAAATGCTATCTGCCCTATACAATGGACTTTCCCACTCTCAAATCAGTGTATTGGGAAAATATATCACCGAACTGAAGGGTCGACCTGGTCAGCTGGTGACAAAGTTCGAAGGGCTGGTTAGCTTGACGATCATCAATCAATACGTGCGTAATTTTCAAAATACACTGACTGTGTTGTCCATATTGAAGAACATCTGCATAATAAACATTTAAGTGTATAAATATTAGATATATTGTACATTTAGCTGGTTAAACCTTGCAAGTTGCAGTTATACTCATGTAGTTGTGAGCTTATACATGTAATGCAAATCACCTTGGTTACTTACATGTCTGACAAAAAAACAGTGAAACTATAGGTCTAGACGGTGTACACGACGGTACGCATATAACGTACTACTTCAAACATGTAAAATTCCAAGGGCCGTGTTTACACCAGAGGGAAAAGTGAAGATAAAAAAACGAGAAAAAACTGTTTACAATCTACATTCAGAAGGACTCTCATATTCAGCCATCAGTGATAAGACCGGTTTGTCTAATCAGGATGTCGCAAAATTATGAAGATTTTTTATGCGACTAAGTCTTTAGCGCCCATCGTCAACCACTGAAAAGTAAAAAGGTGACTCAAGATGTTATGGAATTCATCGAATTCAAAAAGAAATGTGAGCCAAGTATTTAAGATGCTCTGGATTTCCCTGCTTCGTTCATGCCTGGATTTTTCCGACAGTGTGGATATGTATAATCACGGAAGGTATCATATAAGTTGTTCATAACAACATGGCATATATATGTGTGTAACAACCCATGTGTTCAACGAGTACCAGATCTTTATTAAATGCTTAAAACTTAACGTAAAAGTTGTCGTTGTTTTGCATAGTCATGTAATTATATATAATCGCACACGTGTGTATACACAGCCACGGTCCTGGTACAGTACATACTCCGTGTTCGCCCCGCCCCTTTCGGCACAGAACCAATCAGGAAGGTCGATACATTGTTTCAAACTTATCGGTTGGCGATTCAATACAATCAACAGTTGCTGTACTACTATTGAAAAAGTACCGTACACACTTCAGCGCGCAGCGCTGTAAAAGGTATGATTTATTGCTCACATAATAAAATAATTTGACAACATAAAGCTAATGATTACGTGAATGAGAGCATGTGCATATCATGCATGCATTAATTATAACAGAGACCTATATACTAGGGATTCGCAACAACCGCTTTTCTCGCAGAGTCACGACCTCACCTATTGTTCTCATAACCGGAGGTATATTTAGCACGAGATCTAGCGAGACCAAGCGCTGCAGCTGCGCAATAGGTGGATATCGGAGTTGTTTATATTAGTGACATGTGCCGTGCCAAGAGATGGCGACGACTGTCTGTGCACATGTGTCACCGCGTTTGGCCGAGATAACTTCACACTGGCGATAGTTATACCTATGCACTGTAATGTATATCGGCAGATGTGAACAACGATATTTAAGTAGTGTCTAACCGAAAAAAGCACCATTTTTCCGTTAAAGATTCATATAGAAACATATGGAAAATGTCGTCCGATTTTCTGCCATTAGACGATGATCTAAATTTAGATGTATAGAGAAATATACTGACGACGATTCTTATATTTTCGATAGTGATACTGACTTCAGTCAGTGCTTCCCTAATTATACCGGACTCTTACAAGGGGAAATATAATCACATGTGTTATTTTCTTTGTATCTAAATACACTTTATTAATGACAACTGTCCAAGTATTGAATTACAGATGCTTGATCTTTTCTTGCTAATGTATACCGACGACATGGCTTTATTTGTTAACTGCCCAGAAGATTTACAAATTATGTTGGATTCTTTATATGCATATACCATAAAATGGAATCTGGAGGTCAATGTTGATATAACTAAAATCATGGTGTTTAGAAATTGTGGACAAATAAGAAATAATGAGCCATGGAAATATAATAATGAATAATAATGACAATATAGAAATTGTTGACAGTTTTAAATACTTGGGTATGCTGTTCAACTACAATGGGAAGTTTTACAAAACACAAAAACATTTTACAGAACAAGGCAGAAAAGCTTTATTTTCTCTGACAACTTCTCTTAGAAATCATTGCTTGAATGTAGAAACTTATTGTTCTATTTTTGATTCGTATGTAAATAGACTAGTATTTTACGTTATGCTTCGGAAATATGGGGATTTCATAAAGCACCGGATGTCGAAAGCGTACATTAGAAATTCTGTAAAAAAAAAAGTACTTAACTTAATAAGGTGCCTAAATCAACATGCAATGACTTTGTTTACTGTGAATTGGGTAGATTACCATTAACTATTATGAGAAAATTAAGAGTGTTCAAATATTGGTGAAACAGTCGGATAATCTGGTATTGAAAACATGTCTTGATGAAATGGTAAATGAGAATGATGTGTGGATATGTGACATTAAGAATGAATTAGCCACTTTAGGTATTGAGTACATGTTTTATTCTAATTCACCAGTAGACTATGCTTTTAAAAGCATTGAGCTGAGATTGACCGATGTTACAAAACAAAACATGTTAACAGATATCTAGTTCGTCGAAAGGTAGATTATATATCGATATCTGATAGATAGCCACTGTGTACGGTTTTAAACCTATAGAAACTTAATATAAATGTATGTGGAGCATCCTCACACAAATTAAATATAGAAATAGGTAGACATAATAATAATACCCAAAGAAATAGAACCTGTAACAATTGTGATTTGTGTGACATTGAGGATGAGTTTCATTTTATTTTGATATGTCCATTATATACAGGTATGAGGGTAAAATGTATAAAACAATATTACCACAAAAGACATTCTGTTTTTAAATTAATCCAACTATTATCTGTTAATAATGTTAGAGAGTTGTCAAATTTAGGTTAATATCTATACTTGGCTTGCAAAAGAAAAAAATTATTAGTGTAGATAATTTTATATTGAACAGTTTTCATGTAACACTCTCCTGTACACATCTGTAGTTGTTTAATGTTATATATCTTATATACCTATAGGCCTTAGAGCTCATCTGCACCCACCACTAGACCAGTGATTCGTTGATTTATTTCACCAGCAGTTTTACAGTATAAAAACCACCATTAAAACTACGCCTTTTATCTTTTTTTGCAGATATTTCTTGTTTATTAGACAAATGCTATAGCAAAAGTCTTAAGTAAAATGAAAAAAAAAACCACTGTCATGTTTGATGATTGATAATATTTTATTATTTAGTATTGAAAACTTTGATAGTGCTTAGGTCATGTACCAATGGTAGATCTTTTCTTCTTTGGCTTTCTGAAAAAAAAATAAAGTTTAATAAGTATTGATACATTATGGTATAGAATAGGCAGAGAAGCTTCTATAAGATTAAAATTTGAAACATTCAAATTTCAAATACCCTGCAGTAAATTCATATACCCCAAATGTTGATTAAACAGATTCGTAAATTCAAAATTAACCTAAAAACATATATATCTAAATACGAATGGACCCATTTAAGTTTAATTAGGGAATGAGGACAAACCTGAGGGGTTTTTGTCTTCCAGAGTACAGGTAAATATTTAGATTGTATACTGCACAGCATGCCTTTAGTGAACTCTAGTATTTTGGGGAGATGGACATGGCCAGCCTCAGGACAGGTGTTGACAATGAGACACACCTGTTGATTCATGTATATCTCAAAGGTAATAAAGGTGTGGTCAATGTCCCTATGGTTTGGATGGAGTGGGGGAGCCCAGGTGATCACCATGACAATATTTTTTTCTGTAGACCCAGAAGTACAGGTACATACTGGTATATACTCTACATATATTCTGAATGGACCCCCCTTTGAGTTTATTAGATGCCCCATGACCAGGTGTTAATGTTTATGATTTTTTTTTTTTTTTTTTTAGACATAGAGATAATCGTCTGTCCCTCTCATATTAGATCATTTGGCGATGACGAAATGCGAAATTGCTCCCTATTTAGTGCCCCGACCCACCCCTTTCCCCTTAGTGTCCTAGGCTCGGTTATAACCGGAACAAGGACGTTAAGCCCCATCAATCAATCAATCAATCAAAGGTGTTAATGTTTTTATCAAAGGTGAGGTGTGATCAATGCCCCAAAGGTTGGGGGGGGGGGGGGGGGGGGGTATATATATATCGGTCATAATGGGAAAAAAAAAATATATATAACCTTTTGATTTCATTAATATCCCACACAATACAATAAAATATATACCGCAGTATTTAATGTTTTGCTATGTGCAAAAGATATCATAGCTATTATATTCCAACACACTCATTCCTCGATCAATCCCTGCAATTCTGTATCAAATATCTGTTTTGAAACACTAAATAATTAACAAAAAGTATAATATTTAATTTAATTTACATTAGACTGATTTATGTTTTTTTCAATTAGTTTCAATTAATGCATTTCTTTCAATAATGGCTTTATTATTCATGAGATCAATGTTAACAGAAATCATGATTATACTATATAAAATTTTACAGATTATAGCTATCAAATCACTAATCTAATTATAAATATGATATTAAAGACAATGAATTACACAACAAATTTGACTAAACGCGATACAGTAACTATCGAGCAACAATTATTTGAAAACCATTTTGAAATTGGTCAATAAATAAAAAAGGAGTTAATTATATAAACTGAAACCATGTAGCACTGTCCTTAACACCAGCCATTCACAGTATAACCATAATTTGTTTTGTTTACTTATTTTCACTGGGCAATAACTTAATATTCACAATGAATTACACAACAAATTTGACTAAACGCGATACAGTAACTATCGATCAACAATTATTTGAAAACCATTTTGAAATTGGTCAATAAATAAAAAAGGAGTTAAACTGAAACCATGTAGCACTGTCTAGGGACTCCAGTTAAAAATTTAAAAAATTACAAAAAATTATGAAAACTGCTTATATAGATGAAGAAAGTCATCCAAAGTCAAGAATAAATATTTTCTTGGATTGTTTGACTGTAGATTAATTACAATTTGCAATTTAATCAATGTGTTATTAACTGGGTCACGATCAACAAGGGGGATAACTCAAATATAACGAGAAGCTTTCATAGAGTATTCGTAACGGAAGGGAAATAACTCCTACAGTATAGTCTGTTTCTCTGGTGCTGAACAAATAAATTCAAAACTGTTTTTTATCGTTACTTAAGTGTTAAAAGTAAGGTCAATACAGTACATAAGGCAGCATAATATGATCAAATATCTTCGTATATCACGAGTTGTTTGTTATAAATACTTCACGCCAATTTACAACAAAAACGTTTATGTAAATACATTTTTCTGGAAAAGGCTATACCACGAAGGGAGGTAACAGTTAGTGTGATTTTATTAAAATATTAATCGCCTTTCTCCGCTGCCATTTAGAAGCTTGAAAAATTCACTTAAAATACCTTGATATATGACCTTTCATTTAGCATATAGACTTTTATCGACCACAAATATTTTCTTGTTCAAAAAAACAAAAACTCAAACGAACATACCACTCTCAGGTACGGGATATTGGCGATCAATACGTTTTATGGATGAAAGAACAAGTATTTCACTTAACCTGAGAAACGAGAAAATACCTTATAAGTCATAGATAACTGGTGACCTCCTTCCTTACTGTGACACTAAGCATCAAGGCTTATTTCAAATATACTTCAAATAACATGTGTTCGGACCAACTGTCATGGCGAATTTAGACATTACAGTTACCTCCCTTTTCACGCTATCTAGCGATAACTGAAGTCCCTACACTGTCCTTAACACCAGCCATTCACAGTATATTTTCACTGGGCAATAACTAAATATTCACAATGAATTACACAACAAATTTGACTAAACGCGATACAGTAACTATCGAGCAACAATTATTTGAAAACCATTTTGAAATTGGTAAATAAATAAAAAAGGAGTTTAACAAGTAAACTAAAACCATGTAGCATCGTCTTTAACACCAGACATAAGCTAACCAGCGTGGTAATCGCCGTGAAAAGAACGGTCACATGTGCAGTCTTCCGAACATAAAGTACGACGGAATACGTTTGAAACACCAGTTTATATAAAAAATAATTGCACTTACGTTTGATTCCCGTGATTTGTTATCGGACAATAGTCTTCTATGAGCTGCCATAAAGCTGACCGTGTTTCAGGCGTACCTTCAATATGGCGTCTAAACAGTAGGAGCAGCAATGCACTATGGGATAAATTACCCGAACTTCCGCTCGGCGGTGACGTTTGGTAAGCCAAAGAACTTGTTGCGTATAAGGAGCCATTTACTTTCTTCTTCTAGATCATGATATGAATGTCTTTAGCGATATGTGTTCTTCATCAATTTCGAAATGAAAATGTGAAAAAGCATGAATTTGATAAAATAAATTATATAACAAGCTGAGATTATGAAAAGTTAAAAAAAAACAGTGTGCTGTAAGATAAACGAGTAGGTCCCTAGATTCTAGCTAGACAAAATAAAAAACGATTTTAAAAATAAAACAAGTTAATTACCAATGTAGTGGATTTTTATCCTGTCCTCGTTTTCATCTGCTATCCTTACAGGCCAAAATCTGGATGCAGATGATGAAGATCTAGTTGAAGTTGTTGCTCTAGATCTGTGCTCCAATGTCGGGATCCGTTGACGACACTGCCGGTGATCTGTAAGTTCCGCCATTTCTAAAAAAAATTGTCAGCTTATCACGTGGTTTCGACCAAGGGAGGTAACTCGTGTAAATCTCAACTATTTCGCGACATGTTTTGCAATGTGTCCAAGATCTGGACTGAGGCCAAAAACGCCAATCCCTGCGTATTACTGGAGGAATTCTCTATTGTATCGTTGGGACTAAGGGATCTTTCACTTAAGTAACTGATGTGTCGCCTTGTTTCTGAACAAGCCGAGCTGATGGTAGCTGGTCCCTATGCAGGTATATGACTCTTTTTTTTTTAAATGTTACACACATAACCTTTCTCTTAACTTACTACAACCCGTTTATAGTGAAGATCAAACTTAATGAATTCTTTCTATTTTTTTCCGTGGTAGTCTAGTCTTACTAATCACCGTGTGGAACCAAAGTGTAACATTCAGACTATACAAACCCCGGGTATATTGTTGATCAATTTGAAGAATACTTCCATGAGGTACCCTATATCGACGTCTTACATTTTATATGAGACCTCCGAGATTTTCATCTCGGCCCATAGGTGTCAATACACTCTCCAAGTACATGAAAAATATGTTTGTTCCTGCAAAAAACTGAGAACAGGAAGAAGTATCCTCAACCGTTCAGAGAGGATGTACTGCTTTTAATTCCTTATACAATGGCGGAGTAAATGACAAAGAAAGAACTACAAGAAATGGGCACCGGGGTGATGCAATATAAAAGACCATCGGAATCAATGTCGACAAATGTATCGAATGCTATTCAGCCTCCCGGAAAAACAGAGAGGACTGAAACAAGCTCTATTCCACCGGACAGAGCTACTCATTCAGCAGACATGAAGGAGACTGTTCCACTATACAATGATGAAGTTTTGGAAATCATGGTTACAAAACGTGTAAAAAGTGTTCTACTGAAAATAGGAGACAAAGAAATTAAAATGACGTTGTAAAAAACTGATAAATCATTAAATAATTTTCTAACGTGTATCAGTGACTTGGTGTTTATTATCTCCCTTTTTCTGTTGCAGGCAAGTCACGCCATCCCAGTTTATGGTCATGTGATCATGGTTATCCACGGAAGGGGGTTAATTGTGCAGTGGACTGTGACAGCAAGTGATTACCCACGCGTTTCCATTGTGAGAGTTGGGAAGTAGGCAGTGTTAGGTGTTCCTGCATACATATTGCCTTTGAAATGCCATCGTGGGTTCTCACTTTGTTCCGATTATTATTTTTCCACAAAAACTTACGAATCAGAAAAGTCTAAGTATTCATCTGCGAAAGTTCATGCACTCATACCGTCGACGGAAAACTTAATAGGCGAGACGAAACCTAGCAAGTACAGATAAATAGATACTATTAATCTCGCACATGGATGATATTACCTGGCACGCCAACACACGGTCGATATGAATGTATACAGTACATTTTTCATACAGTTTTCATACGGAGAGTAGCGTAGTGCAAATGTACATTCCATTTTAATTAGATTGTATACACAGTATGTACTAGGGTCTTGGGTATAATGGTTTCTAAATGTTAGCATATCCCGCCCCCTAAAAAACTGACACCTGCTTGATAACTTCCACTACTTATACTAACTTAGGGCAGACATACTGTATTAAAATTGATGACTTACCAAAATCCGCCGAACTGTCCCCTGGCCAGTATGGTTAAATTGTACTGCGGATTTCCAGGCCAAAAGGGTCGTGTCACTCAACTCGTGGGTCAAATCCACCACCCGGAACGCATGGACATCGGCCAGACCACACTCTAATAAAGTGACCATCAGTTTTGGAGTAACCGTCATTCTGTCTGCAGAATGTCTGTCCCTGAATAAAAAACACTATGTATGTACATGCAAGTACCAGGTTAGCTGAATTAACTCAGAATTACCTCTGATAGAAGTTTTAATTGAGTTTTTTTTGTTACAACTTTCTCGACTTAGGAATCCTGTCAAGAGAATGAACTGTAACGACTTCTATGTTGTCTCGTTTTTTATGTTCATCGTGCATGTAGTAGCAGAGACGGGACTAACAGTCAGAAGTCTCCGGTAGTACGCGTGTATATGCACTAATAGATTTGTATCGTATTGCCTCAGTGTGACACCGCGATACATCTTACACTTTAAAGTCATTCGGTTGACTGCACACACGATGGATTTAATAATCTCTCCATTTTGTAATGTATATAATGTATGATGTTCGGTTGAAGGTAGACTGACATTTACATATATATAGAGAGAGGTGACATTTACGTCATTAACGGTTAAACAACACATCATGAACGTATTTAAGCAATAAACTGCCTAGATGCGGCAGACCTACTGGTATAACTGCCACATGTGTCACAGACAAACTGAATGGTGCGCGCTAGCGCACCATGATTGTTTGTCTGTGACACATGTGGCAGTTATACCAGTAGGTCTGCTGCATCTAGGCAGTTTATCGCTTATATTTACGTTCTATTAATGAATCGCAAAAATAAAAAAATATGAAAAAAATCTTCCAAAATTCAAATTTCCCGCTTTCTACCGTCAGGGCAACTTCAGTTATACTCTCATAGATGAAGCTGCTTTTGGTAGGGATTTACTAGTAATATATAAGGGCATTGCCACACCAAATGTAAATATATCTACATAATGCATATACAGTTTGTATATACATCCCTCAAGAAAGTCATACATATACTTTAACAAATTATCAGGTCCCTGTGGTATTTAGTTTGGCGCCAAATGTGATAGGAGAGGTAGCATCATTCCAATTTAACCGAATTGAAGTCACTTTTCTCTCTAAAAAAAACTATGTTTTGTGTCACATGTAAAAATCACATACACAAGATGTTTTCATTCCATGTTATTTATTGTCCATCACGTGTTTTCTGGCATTTGTCTGCAAACATATTAGAAAAACATTCAGTTCCTCGCAGACAATATATTTGACAAATCAATTATTCATGATAAAAATAATAAAAGAATGGTAAATGATAACATTTTGATAATAATGTAATTGCATTCACTAAATTACATTAATCAAGTTATTCATACACTTACATATACTCATTCATTTCATGTACGTTCAGATTACATATGAACTTATATACCTGTCATAAAATACCCTGTGAGTGACAGTATGTTATAATACGACAATAGTATTTAACGTAATCTAATACAACAGTATAACTCACCCTAAGTAAAGTAAAGATGGGAGTTCCCCGTTACATTTTCTTGTTGTGAATTGATTTCAACAACCTGTGATAACAAATATACAAGTGTTCAATCACACACTAACATGCGAGTAAATGTACATTTCAATATTATAAAATACAACATAAATAAAATTTACTAGCCTCCAGGATTCGATCTCATAAATACGAGACTTGGATTCAATTATAAAGCTTCGGTGTTATCCATTACACCATCACGTGTGTTATCATATACAGGTAATTAATATACTCATAGACACTTGCAATGAGCTTTATATCTATAAATATAATTCACCACATATAAATAGAAATCATCACCAATACATGTACAGCTAAAACGAATTTACAAAACGATCTAATGGTCTCTATATCTACTAACTATTTTGCAAATACTTATACTGAATCATAAATAGATGAATTACTCACAATGATATATTTTTTTATCCGGAATAGATTACTGGAGAAACTTGAAAACTTGATCCACCTGTTGATTGTCAGCTGTCTGATATTGTACTGACCAGTAACAAAGGCCTTGTATTTAAACTGACCGCTCCAACCCGATTGGTCAAAAATAGATCGGAAGGTTCCGGAAATTAATGTTTTACATTTTCCTTAATTTTAGTACATATCAATGATGATCTGAATTATATTAGAAATGTTAATAAAACTAACTCGTAAAAATGACACTAATATAGCGTATACAAAATATTCGAGATCACGTGATTATCATGTGATCCACGACTACTATACTAAGCATTAGGAAACCAATAACATACATAGTAACTACAAAGTATGTACAATTCACCTTGTAACATTTGCACATTACCTGATAACGAAATATTAAACAGTGTATCAATGTTGAGATTCTCAAATCAGAAATCACGCTTCATGTTCATTTAGAATAGATTCAAATGCAGGGTTTGGAAGTATACTTGGCATAACATGACCATTTATTTGATCCCAATATCACTAAAAACGTGGCTCCTTAAAAAAGGAATATACAAATTGTCCAGTAATATCGACAAAATTGCTTCGTGAACAATGTTTGTACAACAACTGCGAAACAAGATACAATATGATGAGATATATCAACTAATTATAATAACTCCGCCCGGATGAGTAGTTTAAATATAATGACAGAAATTAAAACAAAAACGTTATTCAAAAAAAAAATCCATCAAGTCAAAAGTAGATACTGACCTCTTGCTCCAGATCAAATGGTATAGTTATTAACAATTAGTGTGTCTGTCGGACGGGACACAGCTAGGACTCAGTGGTGGGATTTCGAGTAACAGATGTATCATAGAAGTATTTTATAGAACACTCAGTGTCCAGGTTCTCTTCTCAAGGTGACCTTAATAAAAAGAGGGGGTTACGGTTTATGTCAAATTGTGCAGGTGCATTGATTCTGTTCCTGGGTTTGGTCTCGTAAACTGATACGGTTTAGATAATTGTAAAAAGGACATATATATATATGTGCATGAAAATGCAATGATATGCAAAGTTGAGTCTGATATATTTTACTTATAAGCTTGATCACAAACGTATATATCACGTACTCATTTGTATCTGGCTTAATGGATAAGACAAACGAGACTACATTTTTGTAATTCGTCCTTTTAACTACAAAAGTAAAAGTGTTGAACTGAACAGTATTGTGTCTTTATATATAGTATCTGGACACTGATTTCTTCTTGTTAATAAAAGTTGTTAGACATTAAAGTAAAAAAAGAAAATTGAATTCGAAACCATAGGCCTTAAGTTGATTCGGGCGGGCTATGTGTGGTGGAAGGGGGGGAACTCGACAGGACACAAAAGCTTTGACAGTTGACTATCAAATGTCGCTAGAATAGTCCTACTCTTTGGACAGGATACAGGAGCTTTGACAGTTGACTATCAATTGTCACTAGACTAGTCCTAATCTGTGAACATGATACAGGAACTTTGACAGTTGACTATCAATTGTCGCTAGAATAGTCCTACACTTTGGACAGGATACAGGAGCTTTGACAGTTGACTATCAAATGTCACTAGACTAGTCCTAATCTGTGAACATGATACAGGAACTTTGACAGTTGACTATCAATTGTCGCTAGAATAGTCCTACACTTTGGACAGGATACAGGAGCTTTGACAGTTGACTATCAAATGTCACTAGACTAGTCCTAATATGTGAACAGGATACAGGAACTTTGACAGTTGACTATCAAATGTCACTAGAATAGTCCTACACTTTGGACAGGATACAGGAGCTTTGACAGTTGACTATCAAATGTCACTAGACTAGTCCTAATATGTGAACAGGATACAGGAACTTTGACAGTTGACTATCAATTGTCGCTAGAATAGTCCTACACTTTGGACAGGATACAGGAGCTTTGACAGTTGACTATCAATTGTCACTAGAACAGTCCTAATATGTGAACAGGATACAGGAACTTTGACAGTTGACTATCAATTGTCGCTAGAATAGTCCTACACTTTGGACATGATACAGGAACTTTGACAGTTGACTATCAATTGTCACTAGAATAGTCCTAATCTGAGAACAGGATACAGGAGCTTTGACAGTTGACTATCAAATGTCACTAGAATAGTCCTACACTTTGGACAGGATACAGGAACTTTGACAGTTGACTATCAATTGTCACTAGAATAGTCCTAATATGTGAACAGGATACAGGAGCTTTGACAGTTGACTATCAAATGTCACTAGAATAGTCCTAATATGTGAACAGGATACAGGAGCTTTGACAGTTGACTATCAAATGTCACTAGAATAGTCCTAATATGTGAACAGGATATAGAAACTTTGACAGTTGACTATCAATTGTCACTAGAATAGTCCTAATATGTGAACAGGATACAGGAACTTTGACAGTTGACTATCAAATGTCACTAGAACAGTCCTAATATGTGAACAGGATACAGGAACTTTGACAGTTGACTATCAATTGTCACTAGAATAGTCCTAATATGTGAACAGGATATAGAAACTTTGACAGTTGACTATCAAATGTCACTAGACTAGTCCTAATATGTGAACAGGATACAGGAACTTTGACAGTTGACTATCAATTGTCGCTAGAATAGTCCTAATATGTTTAGTTATTCTTGGTTAAACATTTGATGCGCTGTATATCCCATAAATCATTGGTATTGATTGATGTTATGAGAGTGGTGTAAATAGCGCTCTGATAATTTATTATTATTATTTTACCGTGTAATGACTTCTGTAAGGGGTTTGATTGATGATTTGACTTTCTTTATCTATCTTTTTATTAACCTGTATTGACCTAGTGAAAGGTTACTTTACGTTTTGCTGAAACAAAAATCTACGGAAGCTTGTAAATACATGTAATCTAGATTTGTCTGTTTAAACTGTGCGAGGGGGCATAACTCGAAAAAATAGGGGAGGTAATTTGATACACTACACCAGAATGAAATTGCAAATATAGTCGTATAATGTATGTGCATACTAGATATAGGAATTTGACAATTGGGTATCGACTAAACCCCAAAATTAATATGTCGACCGTCATATAATAAATCAATATGACGGCGGTCATGATTAAATTAAACTGAAGAAATATTTTTTAGATATGTATTTGTCTCGGATTTCTTATGAACCTCAACAGATTAATTGATTTCACTGTAATGTTAGTTGTGAAATTCATATTTATTTTGAATTGATGATTCCTATTCCTATCATCTATGCTTATGACACGTGATCATAAGGTGAGCTATGTTCTCCAGTATGCCACAGTATGGAACAATTAGGACAGAACTCTGTGTTCCTTTTAGCTCGCTATATATAGTGTAATTTGGTGGTCGCAGGAGGACTGCGAAAAATATTTTTTTACAATGGATCATCCCCCCTCTCCTCCGTAAAAGCTGGTTGTCCGGAGATAATTACACCTGGTTGCTCGGAGATAGTTACACCTGGTTGTCCGAAGATAGTTACACCTGGTTGCTCGGAGATAGTTACACCTGGTTGTCCGAAGATAGTTACACCTGGTTGCTCGGAGATAGTTACACCTGGTTGTCCGTAGATAGTTACACCTGGTTGTCCGGAGATAGTTACACCTGGTTGTCCAGAGAGTAAGACAATGTGGTCCAGAGAGAGAGCAAGACCTGGTAGTGCAGAGATGGAAAGACCTGGTGGTCCGGAGACAGTAAATCCTGGTGGTCCGGAGACACTAACACCTGGTGGTCTGGAGACAGTAAATCCTGGTGGTCCGGAGACAGTAAAACCTGGTGGTCTGGAGACAGTAAAACCTGGTGGTCCGGAGACAGTAAAACCTGGTGGTCCGGAGACAGTAAAACCTGGTGGTCCGGAGACAGTAACACCTGGTGGTCTGGAGACAGTAACACCTGGTGGTCCGGAGACAGTAAAACCTGGTGGTCCGGAGACAGTAAAACCTGGTGGTCTGGAGACAGTAACACCTGGTGGTCCGGAGACAGTAAATCCTGGTGGTCTGGAGACAGTAAAACCTGGTGGTCCGGAGACAGTAAAACCTGGTGGTCTGGAGACAGTAAAACCTGGTGGTCTGGAGACAGTAAAACCTGGTGGTCCGGAGACAGTATAACCTGGTGGTCTGGAGACAGTAAAACCTGGTGGTCTGGAGACAGTAAAACCTGGTGGTCCGGAGACAGTAAAACCTCCGGGTGGTCTGGAGACAGTAAAACCTGGTGGTCTGGAGACAGTAAATCCTGGTGGTCTGGAGACAGTAAAACCTCCTGGTGGTCTGGAGACAGTAAAACCTGGTGGTCCGGAGACAGTAAAACCTGGTGGTCTGGAGACAGTAAATCCTGCATGGTGGTCTGGAGACAGTAAAACCTGGTGGTCCGGAGACAGTAAAACTTGGTGGTCTGGAGACAGTAAAACCTGGTGGTCCGGAGACAGTAAATCCTGGTGGTCCGGAGACAGTAAATCCTGGTGGTCCGGAGACAGTAAATCCTGGTGGTCCGGAGACAGTAAATCCTGGTGGTCCGGAGACAGTAACACCTGGTGGTCTGAAGACAGTAAATCCTGGTGGTCTGGAGACAGTAAAACCTGGTGGTCCGGAGACAGTAAAACCTGGTGGTCCGGAGACAGTAAATCCTGGTGGTCCGGAGAGTAAGACAATGTGGTCCGGAGACAGTAAAACCTGGTGGTCCGGAGGGTAAGACAATGTGGTCCGGAGATAGTAAGACCTGGTGATCATGAGATAATAAGACCTGGATGTCCAGAGAATCAGCCAACATGGTCCCGGGAGAGTATGTGGTCCGGAGGGAGTAAAACCATGTAGTCTGGAGAAAGTAAGACCTAGTGATCGGGAGAAAGTAAGATTCGGTAGTTCGGAGAGAGTAAGATACTAGAGTCTAGAGGGACTAACACCTAGTGGTCCGGAGGCTAAGACAACGTGGTCCGCAGACAGTAACCTTAAGTGGCCTGGGGAGAGTAACACCTGGAGGTCCGGAGAAAGTACCCCAAGATGGCCTGGACAGTGTAACAACTGGTGATCCGGAGAGAGTAACACGTGGTGGGCTAGAGAATAAGACAAGGTGGTCCAGAGACAGTAAGTCCATGTGGTTTGGAGAGGGTAAGTCCTGTTGGTCGGGAGAGAGTTATATCTGGAGAATAAGACAAGGTGGTCCAGAGACAGTAAGTCCATGTGGTTTGGAGAGGGTAAGTCCTGTTGGTCGGGGGAGAGTTATATCTGGGGAATAAGACAAGGTGGTCCAGAGAGAGTAAGTCCATGTGGTTTGGAGAGAGTAAGTCCTGTTGGTCGGGGGAGAGTTATATCTGGAGAATAAGACAAGGTGGTCCAGAGAGAATAAGACCTGGTGGTCTGGAGAGAATAAGACAAGGTGGTCCTGAGAGAATAAGACAAGGTGGTCCTGAGAGAATAAGACCTGGTGGCCCGGAGAGAATAAGACGTGGAGCTCCGGAGAGAATAAGACGTGGTGGTCCTGAGAGAATAAGACGTGGTGGTCCGGAGAGAATAAGATCAGGTGGTCCGGAGAGAATAAGACCTGGTGGCCCGGAGAGAATAAGACGTGGAGCTCCGGAGAGAGTAAGATCAGGTGGTCCGGAGAGAATAAGACGTGGAGCTCCGGAAAGAGTAAGATCAGGTGGTTCGGAGAGTAAGATTTTGTGGTACAGAAAGAGTAAGATGTATATTATATTATAAAGGCGTATATTAGTATCTAAAGACGTATAGTATTATAAACGAATAGTATTATATTATACAGTAATTGTATTGGTGAAGGAAATAGCACTTTTATTATCCCTCGAGACATGAACCATTTTCCGAGGCGGAAATGGACTATTTACCTGGTAAATAGCATTTTTGAAGGATATATTTCAAATGGCAGTTCTATTGTCTATCTTTTATATCGTCTAAAATAAGGAAAGGTATAATAATGTAAAATAAGGAAAGGTATAATAATACTATATAAAGACGTATAATATAATATAGAGACGTATATCATTATATAATGACGTATAGTATTATATGAAGACATATATAGTATTGCGTGAAGACATATATAGTATTATTTGAAGACATATACTATTACATGAAGACACATATACTATCACATGAAGACATAGTAATACATGAAGACGTAAACCATTAAATGATCGCCATTAAAAGCTTTCAGATAACGTTCGAACTATACCAAGCTGCACTGATTGTCCCGTACACATATTTGATAATACAGAATCGTTTATTCTATTTATCTGTATCTTTAATTACCAATCCTTTGTAGGTCATATTGCTTTGTTCACTCTAAAGCCAGTTGTTCACATAAAGACGATCGGCTACAGTTATCACGAAAATCGGGTAATTAAAACATTAAAGGTTCATTTAAATATCTAGTAGTACCGCAACTGTGATTATTCTCGTCAGTAGTAACTTGGTAATCCCGGCATCGACTGGTGTTTGTTTATTTTACCGTTCAGGGATTATACGGCTTCTAGTACCGTGATGTGAAGTGAAACCTTCACCATGGTATCTACAGGGAGGTGTACCCCAGTGTGTTTACTTATCATCACTTTCATCTGTACAAGGATAACTGGTATGTATAACAGACTACATCCAGATAAAGCTAAAACACTGCCAATGTTTTTTCTCTGAGTTCTCTTTACCACTGAAAAGCTGTTTCATCTTCAACGAAAATATGACTATGAAATATTTGTCCAATAGTTGTAAAAATGAAAATAAATGCATCTTGTGGCAAAGGGATCATACAGTTATTAAAGGAAATAGATAGGCGATTCTTTTAAACACATGTCTCTTTGTTTTAAGTTCTCAAATATCCAAAAAAAAGACGAATGTCATCACATTGAACGATTAAAACATATTCCTTTTTTAATCCTTTATGCTCTATGTTTTTTTAAATTATTTATCTGACTCTCGTTTTGGACTCAAAATGTGTTTGACTCTGACATGACCGAGTCTTAGGTGGACAAAACACTTGTATGATGCAGTCCTTTATGCATTACCCAGCTTATCCTGTGGTATCTTTTTTATTAATTTAAAAGATCCTATTCACTTGTGCGTTTCCTTCTTCCCTCTCTTAGTTTTTTTGTTTTGTTTTTGGTTTTTTTGGTTTTGGTTTTGTTTTTTTTGTTTTTTGTTTTTTGTTTTTGTTTTGTTCTGGTTTATACTGTATTTCACTATAAACCTATCAAGAACACCTAAAACTAACAAATTTCTTGACTTCCGACATTGTTGTTCTCAAGTAATTTGCAAGATACACTTACCAACACTTTAATCTGTACAGTAATATGTTCCCTACAGGCTGTTGAATATTGGATACAAACCACAACACGGTTTGGTCTTTCTAGGGATATTCCGTGATTCTAAGGCTAAAAGTGTTGAGTTCCTGTGATTGGATTCGAAATAGACATACAGAAAGTTCAGATATTCCAGAATTTCTTCAATGTTTTGGATTTAAATATTGATTCATTTGAATAAGGACACAAAACCCGCGTTAGTTTGTTCTGTCCAGTGCCACAACTTATTGACTTACGACATAGGGCTGGGCAGTGCTGGTAGAGTGTATCATTATTCTGACGGCTTACTCTCCAGCACATCTTTGTAACACACTTAAGTTAACTTTGTTATCATGTTGTAGACGTCAAGATATTTCGAGCCAAAACAAAAGACGACAACATTAAGCTGTCAGATAAAATCTATTTACAGAGATGTAGTTTAATTTTGAGTTTAATTATTGTGTTTATTTCTAGCTTATACAAACCACATAACGTTGCAAAATTAAGCGAGGAAAATGTATATAGTTTGTGTTCTTCTGTTAAGTATTTGACAAAAATCCTAATCATAGCTTAAAAAACAGGATATACTGGACAAAGTTCGGACAAGAGAAACATTTCAACATAGCGACGAAAATGAAATACAAAAATCTAAACACCGTTTTGACAACAGAAAATATTGGATTAGACTAAGCTAGCGCCAGCATATAATATACTTTTTGAGCTGATACAGACTTGTATATCTGCTTCATAGACATTTCTCTACTTACCTGTTTATTCGCTGATACATTCTTGTTTGATTTTGACAAAAAATGAAAATAATTTTTTTTTTTAAATTAATTCCCAGCAGAAATGAATAATGCATGTCATCTTGTTATACAGGGAGGGTAAGGACATGGCATTTTTCAGATAATCAACCTATTGTCCAGATTCGTCCATGTTTAATTTTTGCCAGTAGTTGTAATACACCTGTAGCATTTTCCTATTAGTTGTGCCATTTAAGGTCCTATAGATATCAAAAGATGTGACATATGTTGATTTGTCGTTATTTAGCTGTTATTTATTACATTTCTTGACCATATTCTTCATACTCACACATATCCCTTCGTATACTCCAGCAAAATTCATTATTCTCGGCGTTCACCTTTTGAATTTGACCGTTGGGCAAAGGTTAAATAAAATACAGAGCGTTCGAATAGGTGCTATCATCCATTCGAGAAGCTCAGACAGTTTCCTCCAACTCAGATAGTAAATATCATCAGTGTATTGACTCAATGTATTACATACTGAATCCATCATATTCTTTCACAACTTAGAATAAAAACCAAATACTGACTTTGAATCACAGCTATGACACAATATAGTTGAACTCATATCTTAAGGAAATTAAGAGAAAGTATAAGCTTCTAACTGAATTACTACAAGATACTGAACAGGACTACGACGGGGAAGATAAATCACTCCGGAGGATTTCAATTTTCAGCTGTACACTTCTTGTCGAGTTACGGGGAGATAACTCGTGTCGTCTTCTCTAGCTTAAAAGAAGTTGATCGCTACAGAGTCAATTTTAATATTTTCTTCAGAAATTAAGTTTAAGATCTACTAGAAGCTATAAAAGAGAAGATAACCATTTATTTGTTGTACGTACAGTTTTCCAAAAGGATATCTATCTAACGCTCGAATATAATTAATAACAAATGTTAACATATACGAACCTTATCTCGCCATTTAAATGTGCTCGTTTGTCGTTTCAGATCATAGATTTAACTAATTATTCAGATTACCTGTTATATAAGACGAAGATTCTGATTAATGTGTTCTAAATGTTCAAAGTTTTTAGTGTGATTTCGTAATCACGTTTTGATTGAAATCAGATACACATTTACGAAAACAGAAACATGGGTTATGTTGTGTTAAAACTAGTTTATCCTTGATTAATGTTTTTTTTTGCTCTGATTGAATAGATACATGAAGCTCACGCCTGTACTGGCTATATCTATGTCGACAATCACAAACTATGCAAACAGTTGTACGTGCCTTAAACCATAGGATTTGTTTCTATCTGTAGTCATTTACAAGTTTTTAAACGCAGAGTAATTTGATAGAGTTGAGAATGTATGTACTCTATGTACTACCGCGCGCCACGGGATATGTAGCTAGCTACTGGTATTCATAGCCGCAATGAAAATTTAAAAAATCTATTCAATCCATATATGAAACAAATTTTGTTTACTGTATGAATCCGCGTAGCGGATTCTTACAGAAGTTTGCAAACAAAATTTGTTTCATACCCCAATGAAACTAAAAAATAATTGACATCAACGCTTATAATTAATTTTTGAAAAACATGTTTTATGTACAATTTTACGGGATTCTTTTTTTCAAATCAATACGCAACGTCAATTGTCGTATTGTGACGTCACATTTTTCGCGCCATTCTCGGAATTTCTTTCATAGAAGAATGAAAAGAATTTTTCGACCAATCAGATTTGAGTATTTACCATGAAAATGCTTAAATGAAAAAAGAAAAGTAAACTGTATGAATCCGCGTTACATTTGAATACACCTATGAAGCTAAAAATATTGACATCAATATTTATAATTAATTTCTGAAACTGTATCTCGAATTAAAGCAATAAGGGATTATTTTGTACAAATCCATACGTAACGTCAATTGTCGTATTGTGACGTCACGTTTTTCGCGCCATTTACATTTTTTCCATAGACTGTCATAGAGGTATGAAAAAAACAACTAAACCAATCAGAAAGTCGCAATCTGCATTCATACAATGGAAAATTAATTATATGTACATAACTAGGAAACAAGTCACTATCTGGTTCACTAAATTCATGTATTAAAAGCTGTCTGTCTTTACTGTCTATTATATATACTTGTACTTACAGATTAGCTGTTAAACATTGTAAGTAAGCAGAAGTACAAATGTACTGATACAGAAACATGTGTGCTACGGTATATTTTTAATCGTTGAAGGTCGACCCTAATTTATGTTTTTGTTACGTATAATACAATGAGTTTTGGAGATATGTCAAATGCTCGAGACCTCACTCTTTGTTACCATATTTAATATCTGTATGAACATATTTGATAAACAATATAAAAATGAACGGAAATCTTATAATGTCCAGTTTGTTGATTTAGTGAAATATGTTAAAATGAAACACCATTAAAACAGATATTTATGTCAGACAAATATTCAAGGATTTCTTTAAAGGATTAACACGAAGTTATATCATCACATGTAGAGCATTATTTAGTCATTGTACCCAGTCACATTGTCGTAGTGGCACTTGAATCAAATCTTTACATCAACATTTGAAATATAGATCATGTTTATCATGTTGATCATCGTTTTTCTGTCTTTGTGCCTTGTAGAATACCCGTTAGGATTCGTGTTACCAGAATGATGAGTTCATTGTATAGATTGATAGTATTGAAATTCTAACAATGTCAGATGTAAACAGATTATTCCGTGAGGCCTAGTTAAAACAATAGCCATTAAATGTCCTGACCTCGACTGAGATACGAGTACTTCCCAAGCCTGTGTGTGTCGTAGACTCCAGGAGATCAACCAATATTAATCACAAAGTAATGTTATTGCCGGGTTGAAATATAATAAGTATATTCATCAATTACTCTTCTGGCATTCAATCAACTTATTGTGCATGCACTTGATGGACACCGATATATTGTACTGTTAATCATATACGTATGGAAACAAAATATAATGTACTGCCAACGTATCGATCTACTTACAATAAATAAATAAATCAATAAATAAAACTGCACCTATCAATTTGTCATCAAAGATGTGTCTTTATATCACACTAGTATTGCAAGACATAATTTTCCCGTCACAGACACGACGTCAGTCGAGATGTTTCGTGACATTACATGTGATTGTAACTCAAAGCAAAAATCAAGCAACCTCTGGTTAAATCACACCTGACGTCAGTGATGGTTTATAACAAAGTCACACCTGACGTCAGTGAGGGTTTATAACAAAATCACACCTGACGTCAGTGATTGTTTATAACAAAGTCAAATCTGACGTCAGTGATGGTTTATAACAAAGTCACATCTGACGTCAGTGATGGTTTATAACAAAGTCACACCTGACGTCAGTGGTGGTTTATAACAAAGTCACACCTGACGTCAGTGATGGTTTATAACAAAGTCACACCTGACGTCAGTAGTGGGTTATAACAAATCACACCTGACGTCAGTGATGGGTTATAACAAAGTCACACCTGACGTCAGTGAGGGTTTATAACAAAGTCACACCTGACGTCAATGATGGTTTATAACAAACTCACACCTGACGTCAGGTGATGGGTTATAACAAAGTCACACCTGACGTCAGTGATGGGTTATAAACAAAATCACACCTGACGTCAGTGAGGGTTTATAGCAAAGTCACACCTGACGTCAGTGATGGGTTATAACAAAATCACACCTGATGTCACTAATAGTTTATAACAAAATCACACCTGACGTCAGTGATTGTTTATAACAAAGTCAAATCTGACAGTCAGTGATGGTTTATAACAAAGTCACACCTGACGTCAGTGATGGGTTATAACAAAGTCACACCTGACGTCAGTGGTGGGTTATAACAAAGTCACACCTGACGTCAGTCATGGTTTATAACAAAGTCACACCTGACGTCAGTGTTGGGTTATAACAAAGTCACACCTGACGTCAGTGATGGGTTATAACAAAATCACACCTGACGTCAGTGATGGGCTATAACAAAATCACATCTGATGTCAGTGATTGTTTATAACAAAGTCAAATCTGACGTTAGTGATGGTTTGTAACAAAGTCACACCTGATGTCACTAATGGTTTATAACAAAATCACACCTGACGACAGTGGTGGGATATAACAAAATCACACCTGACGTCAGTGGAGGTGTATAACAAAGTCGCACCTGACGTCAGTGATGGTTTATAACAAAGTCACACCTGACGTCAGTGATGGTTTATAACAAAATCATACCTGACGTCAGTGATGGTTTAAAACAAAGTCACACCTGACGTCAATCATGGTTTATAACAAAATCACACCTGACGTCAGTGATGGTTTATAAAAAGTCACACCTGACGTCGGTGATGGGTTATACCAAAATCACACCTGACGTCAGTGAGGGTTTATAACAAAGTCACACCTGACGTCAGTGATTGGTTATAACAAAATCACACCTGACGTCAGTGATGGTTTATAACAAAGTCACACCTGACGTCAGTGATGGTTTATAACAAAGTCACACCTGACGTCAGTGATTGGTTATAACAAAGTCACACCTGACGTCAGTGGTGGGTTATAACAAATCACACCTGACGTCAGTGGTGGGTTATAACAAAACACACCTGACGTCAGTGATGGTTTATAACAAAGTCACACCTGACGTCAGTGATTGGTTATACCAAAGTCACACCTGACGTCAGTGATGGTTTATAACAAAGTCACACCTGACGTCAGTGATGGTTCATAACAAATCACACCTGACGTCAGTGGTGGTTTATAACAAAATCACACCTGACGTCAGTGATGGTTTATAACAAAGTCACACCTGACGTCAGTGATGGTTCATAACAAATCACACCTGACGTCAGTGGTGGTTTATAACAAAATCACACCTGACGTCAGTGATGGTTTATAACAAAGTCACACCTGACCTCAGTGATGGTTCATAACAAAGTCACACCTGACCTCAGTGATGGGTTATAACAAAGTCACACCTGGCGTCAGTGATGGTTCATCATTACATCACACTTGGCGGATTGCAAATAATGTTACTGCGTATACGGTAGTATGCCCGAAGATGGCCATGGATATTTTCTATGGTTAGCGCGTTTGCCACTACATATAACTTTCAAATCCATCAAAGAAAATATCATAAAATGTAGCGTTCATTATAGGTCTAATAAATGATCTCTTCCAGGTTACATCAAACGTTGGACAAATTGTAAAAATATTACACTGTTACTATATTTTGTCAATTAATGTGTTGTTCAACTACACTAATTTTGTAGCACATATGCAATACGACAAATCCAGATTTCTTAGTCCACTGAATTGATCCAAAATTTTCACTTTTTTTTTTGCTTTTCATTATCGACAGGCCAAGAACTAGACCATCTGAGAGGACGTGAGTATACATATTAATGATCTTGATTCTCTGAATCATCAATAATGAAAAATAACTATTTCACATAGTTTTCAAATTCTGCAGATGATAAATTATCTGTTTTAATACTCTTAATTGCACCGCATTAACACACAATACAAGTACAATATGTGTAATTAGCCATTTTGATATAGGTACATCACCAAATGCCCCTATTGAAGACAGTATGAGCATGTCAGAAGTAGCCAGATATGCACCATTGCAACATTAGTTTATTTTTATAATCATTCTCTGATATCATATTCGACACTCCTGTGGTTACGTTCACTTTCGACATTTGCACCTTATAATATAGCGTGACAAAACTGAAGGCATGCAAATAGCTACTCGATTGGTGTCGGCGTTAAACCGCAGTTTTTCCTCAGCAGATGGATTTATTTAGAGGATTACAGACTAGAGACAACCAAATTCAAAACCATCATCAACAATATTATCCTAATATATATTCATTATAATATCATCATCATCCATCGGTAAAATAATTAAATCATCATAATCGTTATCATCATCCTTATCATTTTATGTCTAAAAATGTATATGTCAGGGGCCGCGTTGGCCGAGTGGTTAAGATGTCCCGACACTTTATCACTAGCCCTCCACCTCTGGGTTGCGAGTTCGAAACCTACGTGGGGCAGTTGCCAGGTTCTGAATGTAGGCCGGTGGTTTTTTTCCGGGTACTCCGGCTTTCCTCCACCTCCAAAACCTGGCATGTCCTTAAATGACCCTGGCAGTTAATAGGACGTTAAACAAAAACAAACCAATATCATCATCAACACATTTACATTATGACATGTCATCAACATACACACATTCTCCATACCCTCACACAAATAATCATACATTCCACAACAACAAAAACAGAAGACTTTGATATTATTTGATGCATATCAAATATTCAAAAAGATATCTTCACTCTCCACAAACTGGCGGTGGCTGGTTTTCTCATTCAAATGTAGGCCAAATCGTGACGTTATGTATTCAATCTTGCATTATGACTTCATATTACATAGCGGAGAGCTATATGCAAACCTTAATTTTCAACATTGTCGTTTGTAAGCAATGTTCTGATTGGTCAAATCCGAAAAAGTGATAATTTTGTGAAAAATATCAGAACAAGAATGAATAATTTTCGATATTTCACTGGTAAAAATATAATAAATATACATTTATACACAGCATGGCGACTGGTGTTTAAAGTACATCGTAATGACTACATGTCGGGGTACGAGAGTGCTGCAGACTTCCTGACCACGCCTGGCGGATCATCAGAGACTTCAGTGTCTGTGATGACAGACCTGTATTCTACCGGTACACGGTATAGATCTACCATCCTGGACAACTGGGGAACCACTAGGACAATATCGGCAGTAAGTGAGGCGTGGTAACTTGGTTTAAGTGACTGGGCGTCGTACATAACAACAACAACAAACACAAAAAAATAAGAGAAAGAAATGAGTGATTCAGAATTTTGACAAAGACATGTTGTAGATGTTTAAGGAATAAAATGTAATTGTAATATATTTGAACGCATTGATTTTATGCAGGTCATGAATACAATGTTTTGAAATTACCGCCTGTTAAACTAAGCATACCACAATCTGATTAATAACCACTATCAATATATACCTGCATATACATAATGTTCTTTTGAAATACAATATTTGAAATTATGAAATTTATTCAAGTTTTTCAAATTTATTAAATTGCTGGTTTTGTGCACTTCGCCGTCCAATTTTTGGCATTTCTTTTGATATTTTTCGAACTTTGTGTTTGGTCTCCACAACACTTTATTATCAAAGCTTTAGGCCCGGAACAACACCGATAAGCTCTAGAAGGACACAATAAATGCCTGCTGCAATATAACTAACTTCTTTTGTAACTATCATTTCGTTTTGAAGGGTGTTGGTATCTTGTGTATGTTTTGTGCTGTAGGTACGCCTAGCGGTATGGGATAATGATGTGGAGAAAGCCTACTTCACGTTTAGTACTATGGGGAAGACGTTGTCCAATTGGATGGACTGTAATAACATCATCGACTCTAGTTATACAGATATCTTTAGCGAGACAATAACTACCTGTCAAGTTTCGTAAGTTGTGTAGATAATTATAAAGATATCTTTACCGACACAATATCCACCTGCCAAGTTTCGTAAGTTGTGTAGATAATTATACAGATATTTTTACCGAAACAATAACCACATATCAAGTTTCGTAAGTTGTGTAGATAATTATACAGATATCTTTACCAAGACAAGGTACTTTCTTTTCGAAAATATTCTTGAATATTGCAATTCTTTTATTTTGATTAACCTTTGCTATACATATACTCCATGTAATAATTTGAAATGTAGGTTTAAGAATGAACCTTTGATCTGATTACATATCAATAGCCATATGAGTCTCGTATTTAGGAATATTTAGATAAACTTGATGATCTATGTTACTATATTATAAAGAATAGCTCAAACAAAACATACCCTGGTACATTCATTCACTTATTTATTGTAGAAACAGCGGAAGAAACTTTATAATCCAGAGAGGAAATGGAGGCTGTGAAAGTGATAACGGTTGGCTCATTGTCAAGGATACGGACGCTACCTCAGGATGTTCTTGGGATTACGCCTATAGTTATGTTACATTATTGTATGCTCCAGGGACGACATACACGGTTTGGGACGGTAAGGTTTCCAACGTGCAATTTGAAGATCAAAATTGTAGAAAAAAACTAACATAAATAAGGAATAAATTCATCTTCTTTCAAACCCAACGTTACCTTTTCAGTGTATTTTCTGTGTGTTTTGTTTTTGTGATGGAAATTAGGATAAGTATCCTCGTTTCTCAGGTCAAAATAATTAGAATTATATGATAACTAACTTTCCATTGACAAATTTCCACTATTGTCCATGTACATTAATGTATCAACCAAACTACATCTGATATATTTCTACTATGTTCCATGCAGATTCTAAGAGTAATGCGGATGCTGTCACACTGTCCGTTATGGGTAAGTTGTTAAGGACAATCTCGAAAGGTCGATTCTATACTGTTGAAGATTACAGACCATGTTTGAAATAAGGAGTTGGCAACAAAAATGGTTTATTTCAATTAGCACTTTTTGATGACCGATGAAAAATGCACGTTATTATCTTATACATGTAGTTATTCTCCGATATCATCCTGGATACTCTATAGTTGTGTTAATTTCCTTTTTTCCTGGAATATGTCATGGCGGAAATCCAAACAATTCTAAGTGCAGACCATGATTAACATAAGGTGATAAAACCAGAAATTATTGATACCAAACAGTATGTTTTTTATGATAGATGACGAAATAAATGAATACACAGTAAACGTATTTTCTGAAATGATCCATTCGTGCTTACATCAATGTATTATATGCTCGCTATTCCAGAGTGGTATATGGTATTTAAGGGGATAGAGGGTGTCACTCCCAGTGCCGGCTCCCTTCAGAGTTCCTGGGAGGGGGATACTGTCGAGAATGATGCCGTGAGTGCCGCACAAACCCTGACTACCTCCCCTAGTAGCCACTATAAGGACGGCCTGGCTGAGATATGGACGGAGGATTTCACTCTCGTTGAACAAGTATATTACATTAGATTGAATTCTGTCCTCAAATGGATTTGGTATTTCATCTCGTTATCTATTTTACAAATTTATGAGGAATTATTGAAAGCAAATGACTTATTAAATTTCATATTAAGCAATTTGTGTTCATTCTATCTCAGCGCGTGAATGTTTTATTGTGTTATGCGAATAGTACAACATAAACCACGATTGAATATTGAAAATCACTAGCTGATGTACAACACATTATATACATTTCTATTTCCTGATGCGATATGAAGCAAGGCGTGTTTGATACTTGTTATTATGTCTGGTGGTTCCGTTGTCACCACCCTAACTCTCATTATTTCAGAATGTTACTTAACCTTTATTTGATCTATATTTGTATGGCTGGTTTCGTCGATGAAGCAGAAGACGCTTATTCTTCTGGAGCACCTGGTCGCATTCTCCGTGAACTGTTTCAGGAGTCCCATGTAAATCTATAATTTTGTTGATATTTTGCCCTTGTTTTTTATATTTTGTGTTTGAATTATGGCTTTGATATTATGTCAGTAGTACTTATAACGTTTTGTTATTTTTCTATTGTAGCTTGTAGCAAGAGACTTTGGTAATTGAAAACAAAAAGGTTAGTTGATACGTTTTTTAGTTATCTGTTATTTCTATTTCATCTGCAGGTGAAGTACGCGTTCTTCAATGACGGGGAAGAGAAGGCCTATGTTGTTTTCAAAGCTATGGATTCTACAAAAACGTCATTCTTTTCAGCAGCGAATATCATCGCTAGCAAGTACACAGATTTATCGACATCGTCCCCTCTCTACTGCAGTATTGCTGGGTAAAACTTAACTTTGTAACGGTTCAGTTCCTTCAAATTCAAACCAGTGCCACCCTCTCGTACATTATGAAGTATATCTTTATACATGTATTTTGAATATAGACGCTTCTAATATTTGTTTTTAGATTTGAGCTTTCGTAAAGTAAGACGTGTATTATTGTATAGACAATGTCACCGATTATCGTAGTAGTGGAAACAGTAGTCAATTGCTGATAATCTTCATGAATAATTAATCTTCATGAATAATTATTTCAGCTATTTCAAGTTTCAATGTTAATGAGGCAAATTATTCACCATTGTTATATTTGATAAAGAGGGACAATTGGTTTAGAATGTTTTCTGCAATATACACATACATACAACATCGTTGTACATTCTAGTAGTAGCCAAATGCGGTTGACAGCAAAGTAGACTTTCTCAGAACACAAAAATAGCACCATGTCAGTCGTAAAGAAGATATTAGATTGTATGATATAGTTTACACACCTTATAGGCGACAATGGTCAAAATTCATGTTTAGTATCTCGGAACATTTGTTTGTAGAGACACCATTCGACATTTTACGGTGACGGACGCACACGGTATTGGATGTACGTCGGACTACCATTGGATGTTGGTAATGGACGCTGGAGTAACCAATAAGCCATGTGGATTTGACCAGGACGTCACAACTAGACCATACTTCTTATACAGCAGCGGCACAACCAGTGTGAATCCGGACTCTGGTATGAATAAGCTATTGCAGGTTGTAAGGTTAAGGATGTTAATCATTGTAAGTTTCAGTCTGCCCTAGTTGTAGGCCTAAGCCTGACCTTGTCGTAAGGTTAGGATTGCCTTGGTTCTAGGATGACGCCTGCCGAAATAGTAGGATTAAGTCTGACCATATTGCAGGATAAAATCTGACAATACATTAGGGATCTAGTCCTTTTGCTATAACGGTATGGTCACCCATATTGTAGGGTTAAGCCTGTCCAGACTGTAGGGTTAATATCGACATAATCGATTTTACAATTTACAATACTTCTTAACATCGTTAATGATGTGTAATTCCAAGTTCAAACGTAACTATTTGTATGTTTCCTAGCACGAGTTTATCTTGTTTTTTTTGTGGAAGCTTGGTTTGATTTATATTTATATTTGTATTTTTCAAATAATTTCTATAGCTTTCAAGAGAAGAACGCCTTTTGAATAAAACATTTGGTGAGATAGCATTGTTTCAGAAATCAGTTAAGCATTTCACTGAACATAAAATCTGCTGAAAAAAGGATACATAATATTGTCTGATTTTGAGAATATGATTTGAAAGTGTTGCCGAGGAATAGCAAAGTACCAGAGTCGGAGAAGGCAATATGTTTAAATACATCACATTTGCATATTCCTTTTATAATTTCAATATTCAACTGAAAAATTCATCACAAAGGGCCTGTCAGCGTCAGTCATTTTAGTCGTCTGCATCCTGCACAACAGTAACAGTGACTCAACAATAATTCACGTTCAATGTGACAACGTCTCAGTACCATGTGCGTAGCCAATGGAAAGTCAGTATTCTGCCATGTGATGCCCTGTAAAACTTTTTGCTGTATGTTTTGAATTGTTTTTCTTATCTTTAGGAGAATCGACCTGGAACAGTGCTGGATTTCCTTCTGCTAATGTGATGGGCTTGTTCGTGAAAGGTTTGCTTATTTCTAGACAATATTTTTCGTTGAAGAGTGTTTGGATACTTAATATATTTTCCAGAGATTAAAATTTGATATTATATGATGAGCTAAGTACATTTTATGTATTGCAGTTGTTTGGAAAATTCTGAGTTATAAGAAAAAGAATTGACCCTTCTTAGAAATATTAGCTCTTGTTATTACTGGTATCTATTGATTTTACTGAACATTTCATTAAACGATTCTTCCATTCATAAATATATAATAATGTTCATGTTTTGTTTTACATGTTTGACCTATGTTGTCTATCTTCTACTCACAATGTAGTGTCTTATAAGAAAGTTGTGTATTATATCATTACATTTTAGGCTGGTTTCCAGTAATGAAGGTGGCTTATGGGCAGTCTACCTCACCCGCCAGTAGTATATATTACCTGTGGATATCATCATCTAGCTCTTACAACATCAATGAATTCGACTCCAGTGCGTATTCGTTCAGTTCCGGGACCCCGAGCTATCGGTCAAGAATCGTTGAGAACTGGACTAGCTACTATATAAGTGCGGTATGTCTTAGGTTGACCTAAGTCCAACTTTTTGAACATGTTTCTGTTCTACTGGTGACCTTCACATTAACCATAATGGTAACTACGTGAGGTTTCTAGAACGGGTACTAAGTAGACGGTGACTAAATGGAATATAAATTGTGAGATAAGTAGGGAATCCAGGTAAAACCATAAAACAGAGAGGTAAATTGAGAACATGATACATGGGTTTAGCTTTTAGATTAAATGAAATCAATTAGGTATAAGAAAATCTAACACGCATGGTAACAAAATACAAATGTGCATTTTTATGCAGATGTCAAATTAACACTGAACGATTTCATATGAATGATCAGAGGTTATGCTTTGAGATAATGCCTCCAAGATAAAGCTTCATCCTTATCTAAAAACGCTTTTATATTCGAATTGAACTACAATCGGCTTAATACCCGTAGGCCGGTGGTTTATCTCCGGGTACTCCGGCTTTCTTGCACCTCCAAAAACCCTGACAATTCCTTAAATGACCCTGGCTGTTAATAGGACGTTAAACAAAAAAAACTATACTATACCAAACCATGCAATGTCATGCCGTGCCGTTACGTACAGTACCATGCCATGCCACACAATACTATGCCATACCATACCATACCATACCATACCATACCATGCCATACCATACCATACGTACCATGCCATAGTATACCATACCATATCATACCATAGCATACCTAACTTTCTATACCGTATCATACCAATTTCGTTCCAAGATTTCGTTTAAATGTCGTTATTCTCCTCATGAAATACCACTCTTTAAAATTGTAATGACTAATGTAAGTAAGTTATCTGTAATTTATGTTGAAGGTAAGGATATCCTTGATCAAGAGTGGAGCCGAAGTCGCTTTTTTTGTATTTGATGCTCATGCATCATCTCGAACAGACTGGTTGTCTTGTTCTGACAGACTGCTATACAGTAGCTATAGCGACCTTAACCGCGGTAACACCTTTGAGTATTGTTCCGTAAGTGGGTAAGTGAGCTCTACTTACTTCTCCTTAAGTGGGAAATTAATTTTACTTTCTTTTGCTATGTTGTCTGGTGGGAGAATTCTACAGGATTAAACGTTGTCTTTACGATATGTTAGTTAGCCATAACATCACAATATAAGAGGGTAAACTAATCTAATCTAATTAACGACTTTAAAATCAATACGTTTACGTGGACAGCAGTTATAGTCATACATACCCGCGTTGATTCCTATATCATACGATGTTCCGTATCATTAGTCACCCACCAGGAACTGGGAGGCACTGGTTTTGGGTTGTGTTCGTCTAATTTTCCGTAATTTAGCTTTTCCGGGGACCCGTCTCCTGCACTACTAGTAACTGGACCTTAATACTTGGGACATGATATCACCTGGACATGACGGTGTGTTATGTTCCAAAAGTAGACCAGCCTTGTCTAAGCTCTACAAGGCGGTCTGTCAGGTCTCAAATGTTCGTCACAATGACCTAACTATTGGTCACTGACCTTTATCAAACACATTTTCCATGCTCTTTCTCCTGTATTGTTGCCTTAGGAACTTTATACTAAGCATGGTTTCAACTTGGCAAAGCGGTGTGTATAATATCTTAGGTAGGTAGTTCTGACCGGCATCCTGGTCTATTACGTACATGTATAAGAAAGAGATAAATGCTTGGGCCTGATCGCCTGACTATCGGTCACTGGAACGTTTTACTTGGGACGTGGTTCATTGTATTTCGGACATTGTTTGTGATATCTCCTACAAACATGATTGATATTAATGAATTCGTTACCGCTGATTCAATTATTGAATATGGTGTCAAACGTTCAATGTTTAGAATTAGTTCCCACTCAAATTCAACTTCTGCGCGTTCATTGCATATAATAGCACATCCGATGGGGGAAAATTCGCCAAATGTGCTTGCTTATATAAATCATAAATTATTACAGAGACTCATCTAACTATCGAAGATTTTTCATACACTCCTCGTACGGCGGATGTGACGTGGACAATGGCTGGATGGTTGTAGCCGAGAGTAGTGGTTCGTGTACCTGGGAGTCGACATACACCAGTCCCTATGCCTTATACAGTGATACTGGTAGTACGAAAGAAGTGAATTCTGGTACGCATGATTAGGGCTTTTATTTCCCGTTTAAAACGTACGCACAGATAGGCGATGCAATAAAGGAGACGCGTGTTTAGAATCTTTTAACTACAAAAACGTTGACAATAGTCTTTATGTTGAGTTGTATTCAATGTACAAAAACGGTGACAAAATTCCTTAATGTCGAGGTCTCTTTAAACTACCCAAACACTGAAAATACTCCGTAATGTCGAGTTGTCTTTAAACTACAAAAACGGTGACAAAACTCTGAAATGTCGAGTTGTATTTTAAAAGTTTGAAATGTAGTTAGTTGTATCAAGCATACGCATGCAACGCCCTTCATATTACATCAGAATACATATACGTTTACATTTGAAGTGTGTGGTGCCTTATTTTGTAGACTGTTTCATGCATATGATTTTTTTAAATATTGAATTCATCATTGATATTTAGGTATGGATTTGGCTGATGTCTTTGTCATTTCCGTCGGTAAGTCGTATGCATTTACATTTTAAGAACTGTCATTAGAATATGTCGAAATGCCAACCAAATGGTAATTGATAAATCTTATGATATATAACTTTATTTAAGGAAAGTATATATGCCGACGATATGGTATTGTTAGGTTTCACACGCACGTATTTGCACAAAATAACACTTATGCAAATTGAATATGGGTATCATCTGATACCCCATAAGTGGGTTTGATATCATCAATTACAAAGTTATTGAAATATTAACTTATTAATCAATTACATTTATTAATGGTCAATAAGGATAATTTAATGTATCAAATTTCACAACTTTAGAAAACATTATTTCTTTTGATCGATTCTTAATCATAAATTTGAAATCTTGTTTAGCGTTTGAAGATTTCTGTAGTTTGAGTCCATGCCAGAACGGCGCTACCTGCTATGACCGAGGGATTCGCTTTCAGTGCGTGTGTGCCGGCGATTATTATGGAACCGTATGCGACAATCGTAAGTTTCAACAACCTATGTGTGCATGATTGAAAAAAAAAAAAAAAAAAAAAAACTTTCAGTACTGAAATATAATAGAACCATTCATTAACACTAAGTGTAATTATTATTGATAACCACTTGCAAACTTGGTAATCATCAGTATATCGAACCGATTTATAACTCTTTAATTGGGACCATAATGACCAAAAGCCTCTAAGGCTTTGATGGGCCATCCCAGGTATGCCATTATTGAATATATCTGTAATCGTATTAAGGAAAAACCGTTATGTGCATACATTTTAAGGATCAGAAACGCTTACCATTCGAGTTTGTTCTTAGACTGGCTGTAAGTCATAATAGTTAAGTTCAAAGAGATTCGTCCATTTACCATGGGTTGCAATGGTACGAAGATATCATGCGCATTATAATCTATCTTCAGTCAGCGGGCGTGTATAAACTACAACTGTATGTATGTTAACGTGTGGATTAATTCCTTTCTGCTATGATTCTTTGCTAAGATGATGCCAACTGGTTGGACTGGGGTTCTTGGTCGTCATGTAGCGTAACCTGTCATGACCAAGGTACGCGAAGTCGTTCTCGGTCATGTGACGGCACATCGTCCGGGTCAGGTACCACGTGTTCCGGAAGTTCCTCTGAAAGTGAAGTTTGTGATCCTGACAGTGAAGTTTGCCCGTGTAAGTACTTGGATACTGTGAAGTTCCATTCATAATTTGGTATACGGTTACCTATTTCCATCTGACCCTTTCTAAGCTCAAATTACATATTTTATACATACATACCTATTTAAAACATGAAATACTATTTCTCTTTTGAACTTTCAACTTGTGATTGTTACGTTGTGTCGATGAAGTCACATACTGGGATATTGCTTTGCCAGTGTTCTTGGATGACGCGTTCTGTGATGGTGACATTGTTATTGTGTTGATGACGACACGTTCTGTGATGATGATGTTGCAAGTGTATTTATGACATTACGTTCGGTGAAATGTATTTACAAGGACAGGCTTTGTGGTGTGTTTGCGACGTCACATTCAGTGATGATAACGTTGTCAGCGTGTTATTGTCGGCACGTTCAATCATATCTTAATGTATTACCCCTTGCTTTACAGTGTATTCCAGTGGTACTCTCACAAAAGGCAACAGCTACACGATGACATGCCCTGACACCTTCGACATATATTCTCAGACAGCGTATTACGGCCGTTCCATCAGCTATTCGGACTGCCACGATTCGTATTCTCTTTCTCGAGTACAATCCGCCTGTGACGGCTCCGTGTCATGTACTGTGAGTTTCGATGATTCAATGTTTACCGGATACACTAGTTCTAGCTGTTACTACTGCACTCAACTCATCTATCCCTGCATTAGTTCATACATTTCTGGTTACGCTACATTCAAATGTGGACGTAAGTGTTAACCTTGGTTTGTATAGATCCTTACATTTTATATGTAAAGTATGACACCAACTATTGTGGAAGTTTATTTAATATTGGCATTATTGATGATAACATGTCTGACGTTATTAGTATTTTAGCATGTGTGATTCAATGACAATACTAATTTGTGTATCTATATTATCTATTTATTACACTCAAAGTAATCGGGGTAACCGAATATATTTCACATGGAACACATTCAATACTGAATGCTTATTTCGAGTCATCGATTTATTTCTTTGAGATATGAGGTTTTTAAGGTTTGTTAACATTGATTCATGCTATCGTTGCTTTAATTCATACCATACAAACTTAACGTTACTTTAAGATAACATTGTCCGTTGTTAACACTATATTGCTTACCTAGATATGAGGTTTTTAATGTATGTTAAAATTAATTCATGCTGTCATTACTTTTATTCATATTATACGAGCGTTACTTTAAGATTGTCCTTGGCTAACACTATAATGATAACCTAATACCCTGTAGGGACTGGAGGTGTTAGCACATGGCAGCCCTGGTCACTATGTTCAGTAACCTGTGGGGGCGGGACCAGGACAAGGAGCCGGACATGTGACAACCCCCTACCGATAGACCCAGGCACCGGCTGTACAGAAACTCTTGACGACAGCAAATCGTGCTTCTCTAACGCATGTCCATGTAAGTATATTACAACCGTGATGACTTTGGTCATATGAAACCACCGATACACCAACACAGCACTTACACGTATCGAAATGTGTACCCGATATACCAGTACCGCACTTACACGTATCGAAATGTGTACCCGATACACCAGTACCGCACTTACACGTATCGAAATGTGTACCCGATACACCAACACAGCACTTACACGTATCGAAATGTGTACCCGATACACCAGTACCGCACTTACACGTATCGAAATGTGCATCCTATACACCAGTACCGCACCTACACGTATCGAAATGTGTACCCGATACACCAGTACCGCACTTACACGTATCGAAATGTGCATCCTATACACCAGTACCGCACCTACACGTATCGAAATGTGTACCCGATACACCAGTACCGCACTTACATGTATCGAAATGTGCATCCTATACACCAGTACCGCACTTACACGTATCGAAATGTGTACCCGATACACCAGTACCGCACTTACACGTATCGAAATGTGCATCATATACACCAGTACCGCACTCACACGTATCGAAATGTGTACCCGATACACCAGTACCGCACTTACACGTATCGAAATGTGCATCCTATACACCAGTACCGCACCTACACGTATCGAAATGTGCATCCTATACACCAGTACCGCACTTACACGTATCGAAATGTGTACCGGATACACCAGAACGGCTCTTACACGTATCGAAATGTGTACCCGATTCACCAGTACCGCACTTACACGTATCGAAATGTGTACCCGATACACCAGTACCGCACTTACACGTATCGAAATGTGTACCGGATACACCAGTACCGCACTCACACGACACGTATCGAAATGTGTACCCGATACACCAGTACCGCACTTACACGTATCGAAATGTGTACCCGATACACCAGTACCGCACTTACACGTATCGAAATGTGCATCCTATACACCAGTACCGCACCTACACGTATCGAAATGTGCATCCTATACACCAGTACCGCACTTACACGTATCGAAATGTGTACCGGATACACCAGAACGGCTCTTACACGTATAGAAACACATACACTCGTACCATTACTTAAGAGATATTTAAGCACTTGTTTGATATACAGAATGTACATACTGTTCGACACTCTTTTTGGCCAAAAGTTGGAAGACTTATTCAAAACTCCACTGTCTTTCCTTGGGCTATATGTAGTATGCAGTTTTAATACCAATATTTCCGGAATGTATCAAAAATTATTAATATCATCAAATCGGATGTTCAATTAATCTATTGGAAAATGAAAGCTTCTTCAATGTATTTCATCCAATTTTTGTCATATTTATCTGAATGTAGACAGGTCGATCTTGTGTGAAATCATAGAAAGATTTCAATATTGAAATGACCATTTTCCTTATTTTGGAAAACAAAAATCCTTTAAAAAATAGAAATATAATAAACACTTTATCGACAAATATAAACTGCTTATTACTGATTGCAACTTTAATATATATATTCCATATATATTCTCAATATTTAGGATTAATCGTAGTGTCTCTTAACACTCTCCCATAGCTTGCGGTGAACACGCGTCTGGATACAAGGACTTTGAACCAGCAAACATGACGTCATATAATGACTCCTCAACAGGTACGTGATATAATTGTCATCAGTTATCATTTCCATTAGTTACAAGTCATTTACATCAAATAAGTATAGTATGATAATTATTATAAAATCCGTATAATTTATCATAATGTTTATTTGAAGTAATACAATTTAAGAATAAGAGACTAAGTGGCATGTAATGATCAAGAGGTAATATTTGTATGCGAAGACCATTAGATATGAGCCTATGATATGAGACAAAGAGAATATTAGTTTTTATCAATTAAATATTAAACTAAAACACATCGAGCTATATTAGTAAGGCCACAGAGGAAACAGAAGACGCTTACTCTTCCTGAGGATCTGGTCCTTGCAATTGTTCAAGGATTTCCAAAAAATTTTTTTTCGCATTTTGTTTATCGAAGTTGAGTTAGAATGACGGTTTCGTCATTATGTCGGAAGTCACTTTTTTAAGTATTCCGTTGAAGGTTAGCAGTCAGGAGACAAAAGCTAAACTATATCATGATATTCAACAGCATTCATATCAATACGCTAAGAAACCTTTTTTTTAAATGATAATTTGGTTATTGAGGATATGACGCCAGTAAGTCATTCCAAAATTAATGTGTATACTCCTTATTATTAACACCGTAGGAATTGGTTTCCTATTGACCAACACCTGGTGGGAGATTATCTGCTGTGAGGTTTTGGAGGCTATCGAGTTTATGCCATTACACGAAGGCACAGTAACCTTTATTGTATGGAGGGCTTCGGGGAGCTCCTATACAGTTGTAGCGACGGCATCCTACGCTGTAACTGGTAAGTTATCTATGTAAAACTGTCTTAAACAGTTCAAAGTGACGGGTTTAACTAAAGTTATTATAAAATAAAATGTTTTGTTCGCTATGATTGTGAAATGAACCACGGTTATTCAATGTCAAGCTAGCTTTCCAATTTTGTGCGTTTTCATTGTTAACCCTATATTAAATGTTTTGAGTATCTATTAGTAATGTGGATTTTAAAATTGCATTTCCATTGTTATGGGTATAAAGTGCTAAGTTTACAGTTCCTCGTTTTGTGTGTTCAATGTGGTCTTCACTTTCCATGTATGTTGATTATTTTATTCATCATTTTTTACATTCATTCTTTTGTGTAATCGATGTATTAAATGTCGTATTCCCTACTATTGTGCTGTGGGTTTTAACGTTGAGTTGAGTTTCATTATTTTCTATTCACCATCATGTTCATTCCGACCTACTTTTGTGTATTCAGTGCTAGGTTTACTTCCATTAGTTTGTATTAACTGTCATATTAACTTTTGTGAATTTATTGTCGTATTCACTCGTATTCTTTTGTGTATTCCGTGTCTTATTCTACCCCTACACCCCCCCTCCCAGCCCTAGACCCATCCCCCCACCCCCACCCCAAACACACACACACACCCATTGTTTTTTTATCAAATGTCATATTCTCTTCCATGTTCCATGTTTTGTGTATCAAGTTTCATACTCCCATTGTTTTGTGTATCAAGTGTCATATTCCCTTCCATTTTTTATTTTGTATAAAGTGCCATATCCACTTGAATTATTTTGTGTATCAAGTGTCATATCCACTTCCATTGTTTTGTGCATAAAGTGTCATATCCACTTCCATTGTTTTGTGTAACAAGTGTCATTTCCACTACCTTTGTTTTGTATAAAGTGTCATATCCACTTCCATTGTTTTGTGTATAAAGTGTCATATCCATTTCCATTGTTTTGTGTATAAAGTGTCATATCCATTTCCATTGTTTTGTGTATAAAGTGCGATATCCATTTCCATTGTTTTGTGTATAAAGTGCCATATACCCTTCCATTGCTTTGTGTATAAAGTGTCATATCCACTTCTATTGTTTTGTGTATCAATTGTAATTTCTTCTTCCATTGTTTTGTGTATTCAGCGTCGTATTCACCTCCATTCTTTCGTGCATCCAATATCAAGTTCAATTGCATTTGTTGATGTATTTAGTGTAATGTTTACCCTACAGCGGAAGAAGCTAACGGCACCTTGGCAGTAAACTACACATTTCCGCTTGGCGAGAGAATGATAACCAAAACTGGTGACAACCTCGGATGGTAACGTTCTAGTTATATTTCTCGTTAGAACACTACCGACTCTTCAATATTTATATTATATACCATGGTTTTCCGTTTCATTAGTATTGTTATCCTGTTCCTGAAAGCCTTCATATTGTTCCAGTAATGAAGCACAGTTTTTGTTGTGATGTACTTCAAAATCCCCGAATTGTTGTCATGATAGTCCCTCTAAAAGCGTGTAAAATGTGTGTGATTCATAAGCAAAATATCTTCTGTTAGAGACGTCTAACAGGCCATGTCCATCCGCTGAGTTAAAAAAAATGTGAAAAAAGCTATTTACCTAATTAAAATATCTACTGTTTAAGGTATACATCTGGTCCCAATATGATTCCATTTATTACCTGTACGGGAGAAGAAACGTGTCCCAACGCTACTAAGAAAGCAGTCTTTGCATCCGAACCAACAGCTGGGGATTCGTTTGCCTGGGGTTCACATGGTAGCGTGGATACGCTAACAGATCGAGCATATGCCATAAAGTTTTACACTAACGCAAGTAGGTATTCATTCAAAATAATTTACCAAGCATGATTTGCATTATATGTCTTTAATCAATTAACAAAATCAAATACAATAATATAATTCCAATATTTAAAGATTATATTTGTGTTTGCATTTCATATCAAAATCACGTAGTCTAGCAAAGAGGGAAATATAATCAGTTCTCATTTGAAAGGGAAAGGAAATGATTTGATGTTCTTTAAGATTTCCATATCATCTTTAGACTTTGCATTAGATGTGTCATCCAATTTAAGTTAAGTGGAATACCATTAATTAGTTCTATATATCTTTCGCTAAGCAAAACTTTGTTGCGTTTAGATACGGCACCATACGTCAATCAGACGGAGTTTTCAGCATTCGTAAAGGACCATGAACCAATAGGCACATTTGCCATAGACTACACGATATTCACTGATGAAGTAGGCGACCCGCTTACCCATTCAATTAACCATGCAGAGGATTACTTTGAACTAAACACAACTTACGATCCAAGTAAGATTACATCATTTTTTTCGTTTGTACAATTGAGTTAAAAATGTAAGAAGCCTTTCCTAAAACTAAACAGAGAAGTCTTATTATAGCAAGAACATTTACGAGCTTGCCCTCAATTAAAGTCTAATTTTTTGAAGTCGATTATCAATCTTTAATATCATCCTTAAATCTGGAATCCCTCAATGCATTGCCTTCATCAGATATTCACAAACATCTGTGTCGAGTATCTAAGCTGTAGAAACTGCGGCATATGAATAAGAGGCTATTAAGTTGCATGTTCCGAACATATAGGCGAGTAGGTGATTTCATGCAAATGTGTGTTTCAAAGACATCAGTCTATATATATGAGGTTATAGATATTGAGTTGTATATTACCACAGGCAAACATCGTTAGCTCGAAGTTCTTTATTATTATCGAAATGACACCGGGATATCGAGGTTCGGCTTTATTAGAAATATCAATGTTATATATACATTTTTAGTTTCATGTTATACTTATAACATCTGCATTTGATTACGATACTGCAACAGAATGAAAACATTTCTTTAGGTTATAACATTGTCAATTAGATAATGAACTAGAATACAATGCAGTTGTATCATTTGGTTCAATTACTTTTTTTTAAATTTTAGCACGCTTGTTTTTGCAAGTAAAACGAAAATTGCCGAAGGATTACAACGTTTACACTATACTACTGACGTCTACAGATACCTGTAGTATATCGACAACCACCACCTACACCATAACAACGTACAATGCAGTAAGTACGAAATCTGACTAAAATACATATCATCATTATAAACTACGTTATGACAATCTGACGGTGGCCGCTTAGGGGTCATGTTCAGTTGACCTCAATGCTTAACATTTGTCACCATCTTAGATTAATGGTTTAACATTATTTACCTATACAATGTCATATAACGTCAGTTTCTAATTCAAGTTAAAAATAATTTCACTGATTCCTATCATGTCCTGTATAATACTTTTGAAAGATTATTAGCGGAATATATTGGTATATTTTCAGCCTCCTGTGTACTTGAATCTGCCAACAGAACTTACGATTGCCGAGGATGTTTCAGACCAACGGTTGGTATGGCAAGTAGATGTGTATGATCCTTCTGATAACGATTCTATTTGCTGTACTTTGGCAAAAGTGGAACCAGCATCCTTCAACTTCGAAATGAGATTTACAAATAACTGTAAGTTTTCTTATGATTGTATCACCAGTAAACAATAACTGAAATTTGATGTATGTATCCTAGGAGAGAGGTCCTGTATAAACATAATACCCTGTTAATTGAATAAAACTATTTTGAAGTGAACAAAAGCCAATTATTCAAAAATAAAAATCAATATTGTTCATTAATATTTGAACACGTACTGCCAGTTTATTATTCCTAATTTTACTTTGTTTAATGGATTGTTTTCTGAATGCAATGACTGCTAAACTAAGCTATACTAGTATATAACCAGAAATGACAGCAGGTGCTTTGTTTCGAAAACTCCAACTATTTAGATAGTAGATAATGTCTTTGTACACTGTATACACTTCCATAAATCCACGTATGGGACATTCAGTAATCTCACATTCTAAATATATTAGTTTTCGTACCTCTTTATTATAAACTTTCATGGATCCACATATGAAAAGTTGGTGACCAAATTGTCTTAGCTCCTTATTACAAACTAACTTTGATTCAAATATGAAACCTTTGCAATGTAGAGGTATTGCATATCATGTAAATTACTGTTTTAATTTTATTGTCTCATTATCACAAACTTAAATGGATCCACATAAAACAGCTAGCCAAATTCAACTTTGTTAAGTCCTCCTCTTGCGTTTTATTGTGTTTTATGTTCCGAGAAACCGATTGTTACTGCTGGGTAATAGACTTTTTGGATGTTATTAACTTTTGTCTTTTGCCTCTTACTCCCATAAGAAAAATGTATTCAGACATACCAAACTAAATGATACAGCCATGGTAGAGAAAGTAATTATCGATTGATAACTGATGTGGAATTAATCTTTTCATAACATTATATCATGATCTTGACGTAATCAGGCCCTGGTATTATGTGCATTTGGTGGCCGTTTTAGCGTTTTTAATTTATTCAATAGGTAATAAAGCGATGTTATGTATGTATATATACACACATTCCAGCATAGGGGTGTTGACATCATTTTTTTTTTTTTTTTGATAAAAAGCCGTCGGCAGTTTGTCATAACAAATAACAATCTTTTTGAGGACAGTCTTTGAAGTGACAAATTAATAACCATATTACAATTTGACCATCCAACTGTATATATATGTATATATATATATATCTATGTGGAACAATGGATTGTGAGAACACGTGTTCTAAATACCATATACACATATATACACACAATTGATAACCGCGTCACCGATTTAAAACATAAGACAGGTAGTTCATTATATTTCGAGTGATTATACCTACCTGATTATGATATAGAGCAGCATTGCGTCACCGGAAAGTAGCTGAACTACATCCATATCTTTCCAGCAAGAAACAGAAACATTAGTCCGCTTCTTTACCTATGACAGTCCATTTAATGTTCGCAATATGTCTTATTAGCGCCCCTGATCATAAGGGCTCTATTTTATTCAAGTGTCCGTTCACCCGGCAGTGTGTCAGTCAAAACATTCGTATTCGGATTTGTTCCAGTATCCAGAAGACCAGATTTTCAGAAACCTTAATATGCTACAGTGCCCACAGCCTATTAACTGCATGTTACAAACAACAAAATGCATAAATTTCACGCGCTGTACAAAAATATTTTTTAACACTAACGATGAACAAAAACGATAATATTGTACTCATAATGTTTGCTGTTAAGACCCAAATTTATAATCCCACAAGAGTAGTGACCTGTCGTGTTGATAGTTGATTGACAGACAAGTCGGTATTCATCTGCCATAATACCGACTCAAAATATCGATTGGCATAATATGAACAAAAATGCATTCTCATAGAAACGCCGGAGAATAGACCAGGTGTTTTAGAAGAGTCAGCGTCTTATGTTTGTATCAACATAGCCGTTACTTGGCACAATACCCGATGTTTTTTATGTCTTTAATTTAACATCTTGCGTAGGAGAAATACAGGTTGTTAACATATCCTATTCTAAGTACCGTTTTCGTTTTGATATCCTGCTAACAATTTACTTCCTTCAGCAAATGTAAGATACCGATTTTTTCATTTAGATTCAAATGTTTACTCTCTTTCACAGCATACAACATATTCCTGACGGCCAGTGTCGCATTCGACTACAAAGAAATAAGCGATTTTTATAAGCTTAGAGTATGCTGTTCCGATGACACTGGGACGTCGATGAGCTTCATCGACATCGATATTACTAACGTCGTCCTTGAAAATGCCTACGTTCCACCATGTAAGTTGTTTTTATAGTCATTTCTTAACTGGTAAGTTCAAGTCATGGTATTGCTGAAACTATACTGATTTACTGTCAATACTAAAAACAGTAGTTTGATTCTCGACTTTGATGAAGGAATCTTCTTGTTTGTGTTTAATCTTGAATATTATCAATGAATGTCAAATATCAAATAAACTATAGAATGAAACATCATATGAACTACTACAATCAATTCCAAAGCAATGTATGTCACTTTGTACTCTGTAGTTGTGATAACTATATACTCATTTGTATTTATTAGAAATAATATGTGAAGTCTATGTACAGTTTCAGTTTTCTGCTCAATATCTATTTCGTGAAAGAAAACTTGTTGAAATGAAAGCGATTTGGAAAAACACCTAACAGTATACTCAAAGGTCTACTTTTTGTAAAAAAAAAATATATTGATGATGTCATTTAAGTGAAATACACAAGTATATTTGTCTTTTCGAAGCCTGAAATCAAATTTATGAGAACATCGATTTTTTAAACGCACTAGATGATATTATTAAATATTTCACATCATAGATCTCCTTTCTGTATGTGTGATTGTTAAGGTTTTATTTAACCTAATGATGGATTACACATATTTGTGTCTACAGAATGTTTAACTTTACTCTCTGTTATTTTGCAGCTTGGTTCTTCCTGGCGCTTGTGTGCAGTCTAATCCCTATAATGATCACTTTCCTAATTGCGTGTCTTATTCTCTTCATTACGATGTTCTGTGATCCGGAATTGAATTATATCATCATCTATGATGATTAGCATCAATTCTTCTGGAATGGGGGAATACTACAAGAAATTTCTGTACGAGAAAGGTTTTTTTTTTTTTTTTTTGCTCAAGGAATATTCTGTTATGAGCTCTTTGTGAGGATATTATAGAATTCTGCATAGGGTGACAATACCTTCCTAAAATTTGTTGTGGAAAAAGACATGAACCAAGGTTGAACTGGTCACCTTTTAAAACATCTGTGCATGCACATAAGCATATATCTATGTCATGTGCGCTTTGATAAATGTTATAAAATATTGTATTATCTTTCAAATGAACTTAAATAGTAATTATTTTCAATTCCTATCTAACTGTTGGGAATCAAAGAAGTTTTGCCATATACGATTTGTGCTATGGAATAGTGATACCAAATACATGGCATTCAATAAAGCGTCTTTGATATTCTACAAAAAAGGAGATTAAATACTCGGTCATTTAATTAAGCACATTTGCATATAGACTTAATCGGCCGGTTATCCAGTGAATGTTTTTGCAGATATCATTACTGGAATATACACTGCAGCGTTTTTCATTAGCTGAGCTAGTCAGATTTTTTAAAAAATTATTTTTAAAGACATTTTTAATAAATACATACACAAGAACCACACACACAAAAACACATAATTCCAATAGGTATGGTTTGCAACTATCATCGTAATTCTGTTATAATCTTCATCAAAATCATCATAACCTAGATTTTTCACCATCAGAATATCATCCTCCTCCTCCTCCTCCTCCTCCTCATCATCATCATCATCATCAGCATCAGCATTATCATCATCATAATCTTATTTTCTTCCCACTCGTGCAACATTACATATATATTATGCATTATACATTATTCATTATACATTATACATATATCATGTATACACTCGTACCTTTGCACACAACCACACATACTCTTCACTTGTTGAAAGAAAAAGAAGAGGAGATATTATTAGATAATTATAAGGACAATGACATTACGTCTTGAAATGAAAATGGTGTAACCAAAATGGAATCTTCCATCTGATTTCGTTCTTTACATTTTCACTTTAAAACCTGTCAAAGTGTATATATTCTGAGCTATGTTATTACATAGTAGATTTAATGAGACTCGGAAGTTTTTTTTGCCAAGACACGTTTTATAAAATTTCATAGAAAATGAAAACTTATCTAAGATCCTATATTTCTAGCAGGTAACCTTGCAATGATAAAATCATTATACTGATATATATCACAGTTAATCGATAACTAGTCGTCTTTATTAAGAATGTGATATATCTATTTCGTTACTAGTAATTATACTAATCAAATTGATGTATATTGGTAAAAAAGGTCTTTATTAATTAGATCACATACTCGTTACATTCATTTCATTCAACCAATAAAATTGGAACACTTGTACCTTTCTACCAAATTATCGGAGTATAAACGTATTGCTATTTGTCATTGAATTCCGTTGTTTTTGCCATATCGTATCATTTTATTGTGTCTCAAATACCATATCATGTCATGTGAAATGCGGGTTGATATAATTTGTACACATTTTTTTAGTAATATAACCTATAATCAGAAATTATTATTAACTTAATATGGTATAATTTACCAAAATATGATTCTAATATTGCACATGTATCTTCAAATCAGTTTTCAATTTTGAATTTCTCTCTAGAGAAGACAGTTTTCCTGTATATTTGCTAATCCCTAGACCCTGTTCCTAAATTATTTTTGAATAGCATTCTCTACTCAGAGACATATGATACTACTGTTATTGAGCGGTTTAGCGTTACAAGTCGGAGTATTGTGTGTGATAGATTTTATCCCCCGAAGTACAGCAGTGCTATTGTTATCGAACTCCGGTATCAGTCCGGGACATCAATCTACGTCACAGTGTTAAAGGATATACACCCGTGATATATGGCCCGGGTATCTCAGGAAATCACCCCAAAAATATATCATTACCTCGTATCTCTGGGCGTCATTATGACGTAAATAAATAAATTATTATTTGTCTCGTAATGGAATTTAATTCCTCACTCAATTTCATTATTAAACTATTATCATAAATCTGTAGCTATTTTCATTAATAGAGACAAAATTTAGGTCGAGTTTAAGTATTTTTTGTTTGTGTAAAATCAAATGCACTTTGTAGTTATATGATGTAGTTTGTTGTTATATCATATGTTATATAGACACTGTCATTAATAATGATTTAACTAGTGTATTTAATAATATTAAAGTATAATATTATGCAAATATGAATCTCTATTGTTTTTACACATGTGCTACATTTTATCATAGTTTGTTAAATATTTAAGTGATCGATCATAGTAATACATTAAGGTTACCAATATCCATCCTGCTTCTATCATGTGTTAACTTCGTTAAATTATTCATTATATCTATATCATGTATTGAGGATACACGTATATTCTTAAATGTAATGATAATGTATCACATACTATTATTTTCAAAGTTACTTGAATAAACGTGTTGCCAACATGTAATTAATGTATAATAATTACAGTTTTCAATTAAAAAAGTTTTCATTAACGAGTCTGTTGATGTATATATCCATGTCTAGTAGAACATATACTCAGTGTAACGATACAGAAAACCTCTTCGCTCACTTGGGTCATTGCCTCTATTTGATATCGACTGGCTGATCAGATAGACAGAGCGAAACGTATTGCTATACATCCCGGTCAACACACGAAACTCAAATCAGTTTTACACAAGAGAACAATATAAACTAGATAACATATCTATGGGTAGCTCATTTCAATATCTATTTCTTCTTGAATTGGTTAGATTTTTTTTATCACTTCTTACCCGACATTACGACAATTTGAAAAAAAAAAAACTGATACGTATGTTTAACTTAGTGGTGTTAAGCTTAACATAATCGCTACATATATATTACATCGGTCTCATAACCTATGTATATGGGTGTTTGGTCACATAGTATAGTCACATCAA